>NC_037668.1:12956016-13057511 GCF_003255815.1 Theropithecus gelada | reverse complement strand
TTAGTAGAGACGGGGTTTCACCATGTTAGCCAGGATGGTCTCGATCTCCTGACCTCGTGATCCACCCGCCTCGGCCTCCCAAAGTGCTGGGATTACAGGCTTGAGCCACCGCGCCCGGCCTACCCTGTAAGTTTTCATATGCATTTTAGTGAGCTCTCTCCCGCGGGGAGAGGAGAAAAGAGAGACAGGAAGACCGATGGGCGGAGACTGATTTCAAGAATTACCAAGAGCCTGAACTTCAAGGGCAGTGGAAATAATGAAGACAGTTTTTTGTTTGGTTATTTTCTGTTTCTATGCTGAGGCGGGGGCGGGGCGGGGGGCGGTTTAAAATAAAAGTGCTCTCCTCGCTCTCTGCTCTTTTCCAATTCAGTATTACGTTTAAAAATTGAGCCTGGGCCAGGGACAGTGGCGGCTCATGCCTATAATCCCAGCGCTTTGGGAGGCTACAGTGAGCAGAATCGCTTGAGGCCTGGAGTTGAAGACCAGACTGGATAACATAGCGACACTCCATCTCTTTAAAAAAAAAAAAAAAAGCCAGGCGCGGTGGCGCATGTCTGTAGTCTCAGCTACTAGGGAGGCTGGAGTGAGAGGATCCCTTAAGCCCACGAGTTGGAGGTTATGGTGAGCTATGCTGGCACCATGCACTCCGGCCTGGCCGACAGAGCGACACAGTGAGACTCTGTCTCAGAAAAAAAGAAACAAAAAATAAAATTGAACCTGATCCCCTTTCCTTAGGTTTTGTCCCCCAGGTTACCGCGGGCCGCGCATTATCCGTGATCTGCTTAGCACTACAATCTCCTATTTCCGAACTGCTCTCTTCAAATGCTCTTTTTTGCTTGGGTTTTTGGCAGCGGAAGGGGGGGGGGGGGGGGGGGGGGAGTTGGAGGGGGCAGAGGTAACTTCGCCAGTGATTAAATGCAAATACGACAGTCCGTGAGACCGAAGCCCACGGTAGAAGCTCGGACCCTCCTGCCTCTAGCTACAGCTCTCCAAGGGGCAGGGTTGAGGCGGGGCTTGGGGCGGAGGCCCCGCCTGGAACTGCGGGTGGGCGGGGGCCGGGCCCGGGAGAAGTCTCAGCCGTAGCCCACCCGGTTCCTTTCCTGATTGAGCAGGTCGGATCGCAGGGCGGGTTCAGATTTGAAGGGCGAGGTTTGAGGCCAAGCCCCGGTCGCAGCCTAAGACTGCGGGCTTTTCGCCTCTGCAGGGGCGGGGTAGGGCAGGGCCAGAGGCGGAGTTTTGAGCCCAGCCCTTGGGTTCTTGCCTCTGATTGGGCAGGGCGGGTTCTGAGGCGTATCTTGGGGCGGGGCCCGCTCTGCTTTTTGACAGCTGTCTCTTGCACAGCCGCTGCCAAGTCCGGTGGGTTCGGGAACCTGTGGCCCGGCTTTCTGCGCGTCCCCGTCCCCCGTGGCCTCGACCCCGGCCATGAAGCGTATCTTCTCCTGCTCCAGCTCACAGGTGGCGGTAGGTGCCAAAATGTGTGGGAGGATGGGGCTGGGGTCCCCGCTCTGTGGTGACAGAAGTCGTTAGTCCCATCTCAATGCAGCTTCTGACTTGCCTTCCTCACCTCTGCCCTCCCCAGGGTCCTTTCCCCTGGCCCCTTTCTTGTCCTCCTCGCATCTACACCCCCGATTTCTGGTACTTTTTCTGCAGCTCTGTCCCCTTCCCATGGCGCTGGCCCTACTTCTGCTCCATCTCCCAGTACCAAACCTCCCCCAAGCATCTTCCCCGGCCCCTGCCTGGCCCCAAGCTCCATTCTACACCAGCAAGTTATGTCCCAGAGCCCCATATTTCATCCCTGTCCTATCCCCACAATCTTGCCTTCCCACGTAGCTCTGTCCTTGCTGTTTACTGTTAGTTCAACAAGCACTCCCAGCCCTGTGCCTTCTGTTAACCCTTTTTCACAGTCTCCTCTGTCATTGCTTCCCTCCTGCTCCATGCCACTTTCATTCCCATCTCTCACCAGCACTGCTGTTCCTTAGACATCACTCCAAACCTTTTTCCAATTGATGCTCCCACAAGAGCAACCTTCTGTTCTCCCCTCCAACCTCTGCCCTACTCTGCCCAATGGTCGCAGGTCCCACTTTTCCTCCTGCCTTTTTGCTGTGAGTTAATATTGCAGTCTGGTCAGCCTCACAGGCACTGCCAGAGGATGCACAGTTGCCTGACTGCTCCCCAAGGGACTGGATGAGTTGCCTGCAGAATCCACCCAAGCCAGTTCACTGCAGTATCTGATCATTAGACTGGTTCTTGGGCCAGTCAAGGCTCAAGGACTTTCTTCCTGCTTTTCCCCAGATTATTCATTTCCTGAACCCTTGCCCAGTTGTTTAGGAATGATGCTCTCTGTTTCCTTTGGTTGAGTTGGAGGAAAGTGATGATGAGAGAAGAGGATAGAGCAGACTCAGAGTTCCCAGTAGAAGTCACTCTATTCCCCATGTTCTCCCAGAAAAAAAAACCGTAAAATTATAGAAGATGGTGGCTTAGGGAGGATATTGCTGCTTCTTCTCTAAAGATCTCTTACAGAGAGCCCCCTTATCTAGTAGTGGAATTTTCTGTAGAGGTTGGGGTTATGGCTAATTTAGAAGCAAATTAGCCAGCTACTTGTAGCAATATTGCTTTGCTAACTTGACTTAGTGGTATCGTTCATAAGCAAATATGAGAAACGTTCAATTAGCTCATTCTGCATGGGCAGGTTACAGAGTCCTGGAAGCAAGCTATGAGGCAAGAGTATGAATTCTGTTGAGGCCTGTCCTTGTCCCACTTACATTTGCATCTCTACTTAGTTTCCACACATTGATCAACCAGTCAAAAGGTATTTACTATTCTACACCCCAGAAACTGAGGCTGCCCAGACTCAGTCTGAACTCATAATGACTTTTTAGAAATTCATATGGCCTCTTCCTTAGTTACTGAAAGTATTCAATGTTGCCTTTCCCTTACAGGTTTGTGCAGTCTGCCTGCTCCTTAGGAATGGGGAAACTATTTCATTCTTTCTGATCCCCCAAACCTTGGGCAGTACCTCCTTTCCAAGGTGCTGGAGTGAGGGGACTGGCTTTTGGAATTTGGAACCATCCCTCTGTCCTCCTTGACTCCAGCTGTACAGAGGTTTGACCATAAAGAATGATCACCATTCTAAACTTTTAGTATAACAAGATCTTACTATAATGAGATTATGGGAAGTAAGTTGGATGGGTTTAGAATTATCTAGCTGGAAAGAAAACTGTTTCTTCAGATAGATTGCAGTCATAGAAAGCTTGCAAATCGGCCAGTTTCAGCTGTAAATTTGTTCCTCATGAAATTTCCCCATACTTCTCATAAGAAATTCCTCCACTGTTTTGGACGGCAAACTACTCTGGAACCATTTGTCAGAGAAGTAGTGTGGCAGTCTTTCTGGCCACTCCAAAAGCCTGGCTTCCCAGTCACACTGGAAGACTGCCTCTACCCATCTCCACTCACACACTTAGGTCCAGGGCCAGAGCTCTGCACCCTCAGTCTGAGTAAGGACTGAAAAAGCAGTGATCATTTTAAAGCAAATCTAAGTTATCCAGTATATAGGAAAATCCACAAACAAAAACCCAACTCCTATAATCCCATTTTATTTTAGTCAAGTAGAGGATATCCTTGAGGGTATCTTACATACGAGCTTACTCTGCCTAGGTAGACCAGAAGTAGACTAGAAGAGAGCTTTAAATAATTGGCACTGGATTGTCTGGGCGCAGTGGTTCAAGCCTGTAATCCCAGCACTTTGGGAGGCTGAGGTGGGTGTAATCACCTGAGGTCAGGAGTTTGGGACCAGCCTGGCCAACATGGCAAAACCCTGTCTCTACTAAAAATACAAAAATTAGCTGGGTGTGGTGGCAGGCACCTGTAATCCCAGCTACTTGGTAGGCTGAGGCAGGAAAATTGCTTGAACCCGGGAGGTGGAAGTTGCAGTGAGCCAAAATGGTGCCATTGTACTCCAGCCTGGGTAACAAGAGCAAGACTCCATCTCAAAAAACAAACAAACAAACAAAAAGTTAGCACTGTCTACTGCAATTAAAACATTGAGAATTAGGTCTTGGTTCCTCCAGGATAGGCTTTCTGTTTCCACTCACCTGACCTACAGCAAAAGTCATTCCTTCTCTCTCTACTTGCTGGTGTGCTTCCATGTTATAGGATGCTTATAGGTACACTGTCAGAGAGATAAGGAGAAGGTACAATTACTTCTACAAAAGTCCTCTAATCTCACCTATAGAAATACAAAGCTTATACTTATTGAGTCTGCTGATTAATTTGGTGATTGCTCCCTTGAGGCTGTGATGGTAATCTAGTGCCTCCTTTCCAACGTGCTGGGGTAAGCTACAGACATTTGAAATGTCTGTACATTTAAGACATTAGTGTCTGTCTTAACATTTGAAAGCATCTCTCTGTCCTTTACTCCAGCTCTGCAGAGGCTTGGCCATGAAAAACTTCCACCCATTCTAAACTCTACTTAGTATAATGAGATTATAGGAAGTAAACTGGGTGGATTTAGAACTATCTAGCTGGAAAGAAAAGTATCCAGGCCAGGTGTGGTGGCTTATGCCTATAATCCCAGCACTTTGGGAGGCTGAGGTGTGGAGGATCACTTGAGCCCAGGAGTTTGGGCAATGCAGTGAGACCCCATCTCTAAAAGACCCCATCTGCAGTGAGGCACTGCAGCCTGGGCAATGCAGTGAGACCTCATCTCTGAAAAAAACAATTATCTGGGTGTGGTGGAGCATGCCTGTAGTCCCAGCTACTCAGAAGACTGAGGTGGAAGGATCACCCGAGCCCGGAGGTCCAGGCTGCAGTGAGCTATGATCATGCCACTGCACTTCAGCCTGGGCAACAAAGCAAGACTCTGTCAAAAAAAGAAAAAAGAAATCAGAAGAAGTGGAAAGAAAAGTATCTATATTGCTAAGAAACATCTTTACCATCTATACAGCTTGGCTGTTATTTACTGCATAATATCAGCAAGATCCCTTCCACTCCCCTGGCTGGAGAATTCTGAGCCCAGGAACATCTAAAATGTGCCCAGGAAGGATGGGGATTGGAAATCACATTTATTGTGCATCTACTATGTGACAGACACAGAGCTAGAGGCCTTATAGGTTGTTATAGTATTAGGAAATTGAGGTTCAGAGATGTTGGTACATGCCTAAATTCACAGAGCCAGGCAGTGTTAAAGTCAAGACTTTAAACAGAGAACTGCAGGTTCAGGTCAGCTGATGGCAGCACCCTGTCGTGTGGTATAGTTCTAGCTTTCTGCTTTCCTGGGGGTGACCTGGTCTCCAAAGGGCATTAGGAAATGCGTTCTTACATGTCAGAGTCTGTTAGTATGTGGAGGAGTCATTTTGCTTATTTTGTCCTTTGACAGTTAATCTGTTTGGAGACTCCGTGCAGGCAGTAGAGTCTAAGGGTGGGTGGCTTTGCCCTGGAGGCAACTTGAGACTGTTTATCTGGAAATAAGTAAACCTTTTTCTATAGCTTGTAGTAGTGTAGTCTGGTGGTGAGAGCTAGGATTTGGCATCAGGTGGCCTGGGTTCTTTTTTTGTTTGTTTGAGACAGAGTCTTGCTCTTGTCCCCCAGGCTGGAGTACAACGGTGTGATCTCGGGTCACTGCAACCTCCACTTCCCAGGTTCAAGCGATTCTCCTGCCTTAGCCTCCTGAGTAGCTGGGATTACAGGTGCCCGCCACCACCCCCAGCTAATTTTTTGGATTTTTAGTAGAGAGGGGGTTTCACCATGTTGGCCAAGCTGGTCTTGAACTCCTGACCTCAGGTGATTCCACCCACCTCGGCCTCCCAAAGTGTTAGGATTACAGGCGTGAGCCACCACTCCCGGCCGTGGCCTGGATTCTAATTCCACTTTTGCCACTCTTTTTCATGATCTTGAATGGTTATCTAATCTCGGTATACTTCCGTTTCTTCTGTCAAAGAGATGGAATAATAGCCCTAACTACTTTCCAGGGATGTTGAGAAACTAATTGAAATAGCACGTGAAAGGACTGTGAGAAGTTACAACTTCCGTACAGGAGTGTTACCTCAGAATCCATCTACCTTAGATAATTTTATGGTTTGGACATTTAAAGCTTTCCTGTGGTTGATTCACAATTTGCCCTGGCTACGTAAACAGTGCTTGAAAATGAGTTATCGGGCTTCCATAGACCCTATTTTTCTTCACCCCCTTCTATAGCCTCTTGTTAAGATTATACCTTATAAAATGCTATGTGCCACCACCAACCCCCCACTACTTCCTGTTTTGTTACAAGGGTGCCACACATTTGTATGGCTCTTTACAGTTTATAAAGAGATTTTGTGTATATTAGCTCGCTTAATAGTCACAGCATGATGAGGTAGTTGTTATTAGTCATATTTTATAGAAGAGGAAACAGGTTAAAGGTGTTTAATGGCTTACTCTAGGTCACATAGCCGAGAATGTAGCTGAACTAGGTCCCAAACTCAGGCCAGCCAATGAAATGCTCGTCTGGCACACTTTACATCAGACCACAGATCTTTGCATCTATCTCTTCCTTTTCATTCCCTTCTCTGGACAAAACCAGGCTTTTCTGTACTTTCGTCCCTGGGTGTTTTTACCTAGCTGTCTCTTTCACGCCCTGTAGCACTTCAATTATTGTAATTACCCCACCACCCGCAAAACCCAAGCTGGAATGATAGAACAATGCATGCCCAGGTGTGGCTCTTGTCTAGACAGCTGCTCCCTGCCAGGGAAACTGGGAGGGAGGAGAAGGGGAGCTGCCTCTTGCTGCTTCCTCAAGCATAGCTAGAAACCTCTTTGCCTTTTTGTTGTTGTTGCCATGGAAAGGGGAAAGACACTCAAAAGGGCCTAGATATGATATGGGAAAACAGAAACTCTAGTTTCCTCTTTTAATTTTGGGGCCCAAAGCCAATGAAAAGAGATGGAATGGTTAGGTATTGGGACTCCTAGCTGTAACCTGAAGCTCAGTGCCTTGATGTACTTCTCAAACAACTGATGACAAAAAGCAGAGCAGCAGGGGTTCAGGGATGGAGGCCGTGGTGAGAGGCAATGTGAGCCCTCAAGAGTGGTCAGGTTGGTTCCATTTGCTCCAGCAAGACCTAGAGAGCAAAAGGGAAAGGATTGCTTTCAGGTTGGGCATCCAACAACAACTCAAATCGTAATGATGATAAAGGACATTTGAAATACTATGCATTCAGCTTAAAATACTATGCATTCACTCAAATGATTTTTAATTCAGTGGTCCAGGGTCCTTCTGGCTCAGGGCTGAAATAATGAGCAATAGTTCTTGGTGGCATATTAGCTGGTTAAGATTTAGCTAGGCCCACCTAAGAAAGACTAAATGATCTAGGATGCGTGACTTGTGGAAAAGAAAAAGGACCTCAGGGATGTTCCTTTTCTCTCGTTTGGCATCCTAACCATTTGCCTCTTTTCTTTCTCTATGCTACCCCCATCCCCTATATTCACACAACTTGTGGCTCTGGACCAGGTGGAGAGATGGAACCGCCGTGATCAGAAGCTGCTGGAGGCAGTGCAGCGGGGAGATGTGGGACGCGTGGCTGCCCTGGCCTCCAGGAAATCTGCCCGACCCACCAAGCTAGACTCAAACGGCCAGTCCCCGTAAGTAAGTCCTCCTGCCCCTGCCCCTTACATGTGGCTCCCTTTTGAGGCCCCCAAATCCAATATAACATAGGACCAGGGAATGCCTACAGCTTCAGAGCTCTTTTCGTTGTCTTAATCAGCAAGTATATCAATAGCTTTTTGCTACATATAAGTTCTACACAAAGTGAGGAAAGAAAATATTGTTCCTGAGCTCCATCCATCTCACAACCCAGATTGACACCACTGACTTGTAAAGAACATAAAGCCCATTAAACAAACAGAAATACACTAAGTAGAGTATTTCTTCATTGCACAAGTAGGAGGGTGTGTATGCTTGGGAAATTAGAAATGAAGTGGTAGCATAGGAGTCACAGGGCTAGAGGGAGTAGTGATTAAGTCAAGGGAAATGTTATCCCTGGTCTCTACCCAAAGCCTTCGAACATCCAGCCTTCTGCTCTGCTCTGACTGACTCTTTCTGTGACCCTTCCACTTCTGCTAAGGGTTCTGTGCTCAGAAAGGCAGGTAATTATGTGTTCCCTAGACATCCCTGCAATAGTCTGAGATTCCTTGAGACCTGTAGCTCTTATTTCTTTCTTGCTTTTAGCACCCTTTATGATTGGAGGGCGTATAGACTTCTCTTTCTCAGAAATTCAAGCTAGGGGAGCTTCTTTTTCTGCTTTTAGGATTGGCTTTGGGGTAGGGAGCATAGCAAGAAGGGCTTATCAAGATTCTCCCATTCCTCATCCCTGGTCCCTTTATCCTTCTGCCTCTTGGCCTTGATTCTGGCAGGTTTCATCTGGCAGCCTCCAAAGGACTGACAGAATGTCTGACTCTACTGCTTGCAAATGGGGCTGACATCAACAGCAAGAATGAGGACGGTGAGTGAGCCGGAGCCGGGGCCACGCTGCTTGCTTGCCCCTTGCTTGTACGGCAGCAGTCGGCGGCGGTGCTGCGCCCTGCTGGACGTTCCTACTGTGGTCCCTTGCTTCTCTCCTTAGTAAGTTCTGGTCATCATCCCTCCAGGAGTTCCCCTCCCTGTAAGCTGGGCACACCTCACCCCTACTCCCACCTTCATCACAGGTACCAGGCACTTGGGGAACAGGAATTTCTGGCCCTGTGTGGCTGAAAGCTTCTCTCCCTAATCTCCTGATTATCTGTGCGTCTCTTGCCTTCCCTCCCTGTGAGTCATCAGCATGCATGGGGCCACCTACCCTCCTTCTCCCCTTCCTTCTGTTTCCAGGAAGCACTGCCCTGCACTTGGCCACCATCTCCTGCCAGCCACAGTGTGTTAAGGTCCTGCTTCAGGTAAGAGCAGCCCCTTGATACTACTCTTGCGCAGGGAAGAAGTGGTCCCAGAGTTTTCTAACTTCATTTCATACCTTATAAGGAATCATTGGTCAAATGTACTCGCCTCATACCCAATAGGAGGGCTGATAATCATTTGTTTGCAAACATTTATTTAACACCTACTATGTACAGGCACCATGTTTGATACTGCCTTTGAGGGCAGGTTATAAAGCAGAGTTGCCAGTAACTATCGATTTTGTCATTAGCAGAGCCACTGCAGTGACTTCCTGCTATGATGAGGGGCAAGAGGAAGGAGGACAGAGATGTTCAAATTAAACCAAAGCCCTACTGTCTGTTTCTGAAGAGTTTATAGTCTAGTAGTATAAAGAGAAATATCATGTACAATGACATGTGGATAATTTATAAACGAGTTTCCAAAAGTACAAAAGGCAGTTACCAGCCGGGTGTGGTGGTTCATGCCTGTAATCCCAGACTTTGGGAGACTGAGGCGGACAGATCACAAGATCAAGAGATCAAGACCATCCTGGCTAACACAGTGAAACCCCATCTCTACTAAAAATAGAAAAGATTAGCCGGGTGTGGTGGCACGTGTCTGTAGTCCCAGCTACTTGGGAGACTGAGGCAGGAGAATCGCTTGAACCCGGGAGGCAGAGCTTGCAGTGATCCGAGATTGCACCACTGCACTCCAGCCTGGGCAACAGAGCAAGACTCGTCTCAACAACAACAACAACAACAAAAAGCAGTTATCTTAACCAGCCATCAGGCAAATGGATGTTCTGCTTTTGTTCTTCCTAATCCTTTCCAAGTTTCACAATTATGTTTCTAAAGTACCAGCCATGGGGACATTGGTGTCATTTTCCCTAACACTTTTACTTATCTGCCATCTGATTTTTCTTAGCCCCTTGGTTTAGAAACCAGGGCTGATAATCAACGCTGCCTATCATCAGCAATGAATGAACTGGGCTTGCCTAGTAGACAGCCTTCTCCAAAGTGGCCCTCCTGCCCCTCCTCATATTGCCACAGAAATTGGTAACCCAATGGGGGTATGGGATGAGGATGTTAACACCGAGCTCCATGCTGCTTCCCTTTGTGGCCATTTGCAGCATGGTGCTAATGAAGATGCTGTGGATGCAGAAAACCGTAGTCCATTGCACTGGGCAGGTGTGTGCAGGGGACTCATGGGAACAGGGCTGCAGGGACTACAGGGTGGGAAAGGGGAGGTGTGAGGAGGGAAGGGCAGCCAGAGCCAACCAATGAAATGGTTGGAAGGGATGTTGGGTTATAGTCTGAGCAGGCTTTGTTCATGCTTCCCCTCAACCCAATCATCTCCTTCCCAGCCTCCTCTGGCTGTGCCTCAAGTGTACTCCTGCTGTGTGACCACGAAGCCTTCCTGGACGTGTTGGATAATGTGAGTGTCAGATGGGCAAGTGGGCAGTGTCCTACACAGGCAAGCTGCTGCTCTCTCTGAGCTTGATTGGCCAACTTCCATGACCTAGGGTTGTGTTAGCACCACCCTTCTCTTCCTTCTCCTCCTGCTTCTCCTCTTCTTCCTCACAGAGAGGTTAAGCCTTATCTTCTGGAGAGCTTCTGACCCTCCAAAAGGGAGTGTTTAGGCCCAAGATCTGGGCTTTTATTTTTTCTGGAGTGGTGTGAGGGGAGGGGAGCCATTAGGATTGTGTCGGCCGGGCGTGGTGGCTCAAGCCTGTAATCCCAGCACTTTGGGAGGCCGAGACGGGCGGATCACGAGGTCAGGAGATCAAGACCATCCTGGCTAACACGGTGAAACCCCATCTCTACTAAAAAATACAAAAAACTAGCCGGGCGAGGTGGCGGGCGCCTGTAGTCCCAGCTACTTGGGAGGCTGAGGCAGGAGAATGGCGTGAACCCGGGAGGCGGAGCTTGCAGTGAGCCGAGATCCGGCCACTGCACTCCAGCCTGGGCGACACAGCGAGACTCCGTCTCAAAAAAAAAAAAAAAAAAAAAAAAGGATTGTGTCAAGCCTCTGGCAGTCCCTGGCTCCTCATGAACCCCTTCCTACAATCTGTGCAGGATGGACGTACACCCCTGATGATCGCGTCGCTGAGTGGGCACACAGCTATCTGCTCACAGCTGCTGCAGAGAGGTGCCCGAGTTAATGTTACAGACAAGAATGACAAGTGAGCCCTCCTTGTTTACCCACCCCAATTCCCATGCCTGACCAATTTAGAAAGAAGCCAGTGGGCAACGTGTGTGTGTGTATGTGTGTTGGGGAAGAAGTCAGGTTGGTCTTTGTGTTCTTGGGAACCTCATTCCTTCCCAGTGGAGGTTCTGAAGAACTCTGCCTGCTGCCACCACTGCCTTCATAGATAGATGACCCCGGAAGTAGAATCCATGCTCTGGACCCATTGGCTGAATTTACTGGTTTTCAAATTATCTTTTAAGCAAGAGGATCCTTTTTTCCAATAAAAATTGTATGTAGAATCCCTGTAATCCCAGCACTTTGGGAGGCCGAGGCGGGCAGATCACCTGAGGTTGGGAGTTCAAGACCAGCCTGACCAACATGGAGAAACCCAGTCTTTACTAAAAATACAAAATTAGCCAGGTGTGGTGGCACATGCCTGTAATCCCAGCTACTCGGGAGGCTGAGGCAGGATAATCGCTTGAACCTGGGAGGCAGAGGTTGTGGTGAGGCAGAGGTTGTGGTGAGCCGAGATCGCGCCATTACACTCCAGCCTGGGCAACAAGAGCAAAACTCCGTCTCAAAAAAAAAAAAAATCTAGTCTGGTCTAATGTTGGTCTGTTGTTCTCCTGATCCCACTGAGTGAGAGCTTACCCTATGAGTGGAATGTCTGGATCCAGGACTTCTAGATTCCATGGGGGTAAGTCTATGCTCAGATTTGTCTCAACCCACAGATCGGCTTTGATCCTGGCCTGTGAGAAAGGCAGTGCCGAGGTGGCTGAACTGCTCCTGAGCCACGGAGCAGACGCGGGGGCTGTGGACAGCACAGGGCACGATGCTCTGCACTATGCTCTGCACACGCAAGACAAGTCACTGTGGAGGCTGCTACAGCAGGCCCTGAACCGGCGGCAGCGGGGCGGTAAAGCCCTTTTGTAACTTCCAGGTTCTCCTTGATAGCCCTAGAATCAGAGAAGTTTCTTAGAGTCCCATTTGTTTCCATGGAAGTAAGCTATCTGACAGATATTTGTCACCTGAGTTGAGAGTTTACGTATTTATTGCTGCTACTGTGAGAGGACCCCAAATTCCCATGCCAAAAGTATAATCACAAAATTCTTCAATGCAGCCTGGTCTCTCACTGAGGACAACTCTGGCTAGTGCTGTTTCTAGCATTTATGAGTTGTAATTGTACGTCTATTTGTGTGATTTGTTGGTCACTCTCTCTTTCCTCTACCAGACTGTAATCCGCTTAGGTGACAGGCCATTTCTGTTTTGCTCACCATTGAAGTTCTAGTGCTTATTAAAGTGCCGGACACAGTGACCAATAAATAAATGAGTGAACAAAATGAATGAGGAGACTCATTTCTGGGAGAGGACGCCAAAGTTGCTGGATAGTTAGGGATCCACTAAACAAGACTGGCTTCTGGCACCAGGAAGATGTGTGGTGAGATTGATCACAGAGAGGCCACTTCTCTCAGAAAAAGTCTGAAGCTAAGAATGTGGGCTAGAAGTACATGGAACCTGTCTTCTCTCTCATTTTCCTCATATCTTTTCTTATAGGTCAGAGGCTAGTCCAGCACCCAGATCTTGCATCCCAGGTAAGAACCTAAGTGCCTCCCCTTTTGCTTTTGACACACCCCAGGCTATCCCACTGTGACTACTCCCAGTGGTCCTTGGGGTGTCAAGACATTTAAGAGAAAAAAGGCACTCCTGGGGCTCAGTTTGTTGCCTAGTGGCCACACTTTACTATTCTGTTTCCAACATAGGCCTCTCCATCTGAGCCCCAAGCAGGTTCTCCACCTAAGAGCCCATGGAGAGCAGAGCCTGAAGAGGAGCAAGAGGAAGAGGAGGACGAAGACCCGAGCTTGGAGGAGTGGAGGTGGAAGTATGAAGAGGAGCAGAGGAAAGTTGTTCAGTTGGAGCAGGAGTTGGTGCAAAAGACAGAAGAGTGTAAGACTCAAGCTGCAGCCTGTCTGAGACTTGAGAACCAGATTCGAGAGCAGGTGCAGGAGCTAGGGCTCCTCCTATCCTGGGAGCCCAGAGCTTCAGGAAGGCAAGGCTCTAGTCTCCGGCCTGGAGGGGATGGCATGGAGCAGGGTTGTCCTATGGACCTGCTGGCTGAGCGTATACAAGAGCTAAAGAAGCAGCAGCAGGCAGCAGCCACAGTAAATCCAGTATTAGCTCTGAAGAAGGCTGAGGACTCAGCCCCAGGAGAGATCCAGTATGAAGTCCATGGAAGGTCCCAACAAGAAGAACAGGGGCCACCCCAGAGCCCAGAGTCTGAGACCATCAGGAAAACCACAGGACAGCAACTGACTACCAGTGGTGCACAGACCTTTGGCCATGATCATGCTGACCAGCTGCTTGCTGGCCAGAAGGAGAGTTCCCAGGTTCTAGGAGTTGAACCAGGAGGCACAGTGGCTGAACCAGTGGGCCCAGCAGCCATGAACCAGCTTCTGCTACAACTAAGGGAGGAGCTTGCTGCAGTGTGGCGAGAAAAGGATGCTGCCCGGGGGGCTTTGTCAAGACCAGTCATGGAGGGAGCCCTGGGGACTCCCCGTGCTGAGGCAGCAGCAGCTGCCTGGGAGAAGATGGAGGCCCGACTGGAGTGCGTGCTGGCAAGGCTGGAACGGGCAAAGGCAGGATTACAGGTGAAACCTGAGGTTCCTTCCCAGGAGTCCAGAGAGGGAGCCCTAAAGGCAGCCCCAGGGAGCATCAGAGAGGATGAAGAGAAGGAGAAAAGGGTTCCTGGGGCTCGCGGAGAGCCTCTAGGCGTCCCTGGAGGGGAAAAGGCCCTAGGAGGCCTGGCAAAGGGACAGCTGGAGAAGGAGGTGTCAGCACTGAGACTGAGCAACAGTAACTTGGTAGAGGAGTTAGGGGAGTTGGGGCGGGAGCGGCAGAGGTTGCAGAGGGAGCTGCAGTCCCTGAGCCAGCGGCTGCAGCGGGAATTTGTGCCCAAGCCAGAGGCGCAGGTCCAGCTACAGCAGTTGCGGCAGAGTGTGGGGCTGCTGACAGATGAACTGGCGGTGGAGAAGGAGGCCACAGAGAAGCTGCGGAAGCTCCTGGCCGCCCAGAGCAGCGGTCTCCGAGGGCTGTGGGACTGCCTGCCCCCAGAGCTAGTGGGCAAGAGGAGTGCACAAAGCAAAGCAGCGGAGCCCCTGGAGGAGCTGCGGGCCTGCATCACCACCCTGGTAGATCAGCACCGGGAGGCCCAGCAGGTGCTGGCTCGGTTGCAAGAAGAAAACCGGCAGTTGCGGGGGTCCTTGTCCCCATGTCGGGAGCCAGGCACCTCCTTAAAGGCCCCAGCATCCCCCCAAGTGGCCGCTCTGGAGCAAGACTTGGGGAAGCTGGAGGAAGAGCTGCGGGCAGTTCAGGCCACGATGAGCGGGAAGAGCCAGGAGATCGGAAAGCTGAAGCAGCTGCTCTACCAAGCCACAGAGGAAGTGGCTGAGCTAAGGGCCCGGGAGGCAGCCAGCCTACGGCAACACGAGAAAACTCGGGGTTCGCTGGTGGCCCAGGCCCAGGCTTGGGGCCAGGAGCTAAAGGCTCTGCTGGAAAAGTATAACACGGCCTGCCGGGAAATGGGTCGGCTGCGGGAGGCGGTGGCCGAGGAGCGCCGCCGGAGCGGGGACCTGGCCGCTAAGGCAGCCGAACAAGAGCGCCAGGCCAGCGAGATGCGGGGGCGCTCCGAGCAGTTTGAGAAAACAGCAGAGCTGCTGAAAGAGAAGATGGAACATCTCATTGGGGCTTGCCGAGACAAGGAGGCCAAGGTGAGCAGCTGAGGTAGCCCTGGGGAGCACTGGGGAAAGTTTCTGTGTATTTGGGAGTTTGCTAACCTGAATCCAGCTACCGTTGTTGCAGCAGTGGGTCAGATCAATACCCCAAACGGAGCGCCAGTCCTTTGCAGGGACCACACTGCTATGTTCTGGTGGGTCGGAGGGGGTTGGTGAGATTGGAGGTGAGGTAAGGTATAAGTGGAAGAGAGAAGGGGGTTTAGGTACTAAAATTTGGCACCCAGATTCAGAAGCAGTGTGCTTAGGGCTGCCACCAGGGCAGCACCATCGTTTATTAGCATTTGGACTTGAATTACTATTAGCCTGGGAAGAGGCCTAATAGCATGATGGGTTGCTGTGGTTTCACTGAGGTTCTGAGGAGGTGACTCAGGAACTAATGAGTTAAGAAAAGTAGACCCAGTGATAGCTGCTCTTCTCCCCTCCACTTCAGAGTGGGTTCTACAAAACAATGTCCATTGGCAAAGAGGACACCAACGCAAAGAAAAAAAGCTTGAGGCCGAGTGTGGTGGCTCACGCCTGTAATCCCAGCACTCTGGATGCCGAGGCGGGTGGATTACCTGAGGTCAGGAGTTCGAGACCAGCCTGACTAACATGGTAAAACCCCGTCTCTACTAAAAATGCAAAAATTAGCTGGGCGTGGTGGCACGCACCTATAATCCCAGCTACTCAAGAGGCTGAGGCAGGAGAATCACTTGAACCAGAGACGCGGAGGTAGCAGTGAGCTGAGACTGCACCACTGCATTCCAGCCTGGGTGACAGAGCGAGACTCCGTCTCAAAAAAGAAAGAAAGAAAGAAAAAAAGCTTGAAAACCACTATTAGATACCAGAGTTTCCTAACGCTTGCTCTAAATGTGAGTCTACATGTTTCTGTGAGACATGTTTTATGAACTCTAAATATCAATTTACACATGGATTCAGTAGTTCCAGACTTACCTGTGAAATGAATGATTTCAGACTTCTTATTAAAACTTGGATACATGGTCAAATTTAGAATGATTAAAAAATATAAAGAGACCGGGCATGGTGGCTCACGTATGTGAGCCATACGAGGTGGGAGGATCACCTGAGGTCAGGAGTTTGAGACCAGCCTGGCTAACATGGTGAAGCCCCATCTCTACTAAAAATACAAAAATTAGCTGGGTGTGGTGGCATGTACCTGTAATCCCAGCTACCTAGGAGGCTGAGGCAGGAGAATCACTGGAACCTGGGAGATGGAGGTTGCAGTGAGCCAAGATCGCACCACTGCAGTCCAGTCTGGGCAACAGAGTGAGACTCCTCCTCCTTAAAAAAAAATTATATATATATAAAAAAATATATGTTTTCTATAGTGTGGAGTCCATAAAAATAGAAGGAATATTATCCAGAATAGGAATAAGTGCAGGTTGAGGTTAATTAAAGAAAGTATTTTTATGCTGCACTGAAGGAGAAGATGAAAGTAGACAATTGAGTAAAAGCAAATATAGTGTCATGGTTAAGAATGTGTTCTCTGGACCGAGGTTGTCTGATCTTGGGCAAGTTATTTAACATCTCTAGTCCTCAGTTTTCTTATCTATAAAATGAGGATAATAAAATGGTTGTGAAGATTACATTAAATAAGAAATTATATTTATTTAAAAGATTTGGAACTCTTGGCCCATGGTAAGTACTCAATAAAAGGTAGCTATCATTATTCCTACTACCACTATTCCTATTACTGCTAGTTACCATTAACCGTGTTTGTGCCTCTGCCTCAATAAGCCACAAGGACTCATCTCCATTTCCCTTAGTGGTCAGTAGCCAGAAGTAGGTTAGGATCCAGTACCAAGTTAAGAGCATGGGCCAAGGAGTCAAAGAGATTGTGGTTCAAATAATGACTTCATCACTTATTAGCTGTGTGATTTTGACAAATTACTTAATTCAGTCTCTTTATCTACAAAATGTAGATAATAATATTTCCCTCAGGCGGAGCACGGTGGCTCATGCCCATAATCCCAGCACTCTGGGAGGCCAAGGTGGATGGATCGCCTAAGCCCAGGAGTTTGACATCAGCCCGGGCAACATGGCAAAACCCCAACTCTACAAAGAAATACAAAAATTAGCTGAGTGTGGTGGCACGTGCTTGTGCCTGTGCTACTCAGGAGGCTGAGGTTGGCTTGAGCCCAGATTTAGAGGTTGCAGTGAGCTGAGATCACATCACTGCACTCCAGCCTGGGTGACAGAGTGAGACCGTGCCTCCAAACACAAAACAGACTGGGTGCAGTGGCTCACGCCTGTAATCCCAGCACTTTAGGAGGCTGAGGTGGGTGGATCACCTGAGGTCAGGAGTTCAAGACCAGCCTGGCCAACATAGCAAAACCCCGTCTCTACTAAAAATACAAAAAATTATCTGAGTGTGGTGGCGCATGCCTGTAATCCCAGCTACTTGGGAGGCTGAGGCAGAATCACTTGAACCTGGAGGTGGAGGTTGCAGCGAGCAGAGATGGTATCACTGCACTCTAGCCTGGGTGACAGAGCAAGACTCAGTCTAAAAAACAAAAAAACAAAACAAACAAACAAATCCCCCCCCAAAAAAACCAAACTTCCTTCAGAGAAGTATTGCTCCTCTCAGAAGAAAAGTTGTTTTATTATTTATTTTTTTTAAAGTTTTCAATGTTTTATCATATTTGATAGCAGCTTTTTCTATTGGTTACAAAACCTAAGCCCATATACAAAATTAGGAACGCATTTAGATGCCTCTTTTGAAAGAACGTTTTAGTCTTTTTAAACTGAGTTTAAAAAAAAATAAAAACAATGCAATTTTTAAACACTGTTTTGAAAACTTAAAAGTGCAGCAATATACTTAGTTTCCTTTATCTAAGAAATGGTTCAATTCCAATTCAAAACTGGTAAGGTCACAAATTGAATCAAGGAAATGCATACAAATGTCTGCACTACTTGATGCTAATTTTCACTTAAATGTTAGTCTGCACTTTAAAACATGAGAGGAAATAGGAATCATCACAGCAGAGGCCCAATTTTAATCATAATGTCTGCAAATTGTAAAAGGTAACTGTCAAGTGAGGAAAGTCCAGAAGAAACTAAACTGGAAGGTGTACAGTTCACAATATCAAGAAGATTTGGACTTTTAAGGGTTTCACTGAAGTCTGTGACCTTAATTAGCTTTTACATTGTTATTCCTACTTTTAGTGAACACCATGCAGAAGAAAAGCTGTTTTGAGTGTTAAATGAGACAATTTGTGTAAAATTGGCACATATTAAATACTCAGTAAAAGGAAGCTGACCTTGACCCTGGGTGGTGTTTGTGGGAGAAATGCCTTGAGCCTCATTGGTTGCCTCTTTCCTCTTGGCCTCAGATCAAGGAGTTGTTGAAGAAGCTGGAGCAGCTTTCAGAAGAGGTTCTAGCAATTCGGGGAGAAAATGCTCGCCTTGCCCTGCAGCTGCAGGTATGTTTTGGCTGTCAGGGATGGTGCTGGAGAAGAATGTCGGCAGTGAAAGTGATGTATATATGGGAGACATTCTAGGAATTACAGAGGCCTGGCTAGGCAGTGGTCCGGGATGGACCAGTGATGGGCCAAGGAGCCCACCTGGTACTGCTGACCACTTCATTGTGTTGCTCCTCATGCTTGGGTGAGGGCAGACATGTGACTTCCCATTGATGTTCATTCCCAGGATTCCCAAAAGAACAATGAAGAGATCATCTCCACCTACAGGAATCATCTCCTGAATGCTGCTCGGGTGAGCATGGTGGAGTTTTGAGGGACATATAGACATAAAGCTGAGTACAGGGTATTCATTTAGGGTCCCTCTCTCTTCTCCAGGATCCCTGTACATACTTGCCATTTCTCAGAAAGCCAGATCCAGTGCCAGGTCTCTGATCTCATTTGGTAGATCAAGAGAGGTTGTGCATGAATGTGAGAAGGAGAGGTGTTTCCCCCTCCATTTCAATTCCCTGGCCTATAGTAAGGACTTTTCCTGTCCCCAATACCCAATACCCTGTCTCAGTCTCCTCCTGGAGCCACTTAGTCCTAAACAGGGAAGAAGAGGTTGGTGTCTTGCTCCCTTGTTAAGAATAATAACTACAAAGAATGGAACACCTATTGTGTATCCGGTGCTTTGCTTCATATTCATGGTTGTAGTCCTCACAGCAATCCTGAAAAGTAGACATCATTATCTTCCTTTTCTGTTCTTCATTTCCTTTTCTTCCTTTCCTGCCATCTACAGGGCTACATGGAACATGAAGTGTACAATATCCTGCTGCGAATCCTTAGCATGCAAGAGGAGTGAGGCAGCCTTACTGTGTGCCCTCAGGGATACGAGATTCTCTGTTGTGAGTTGTGGGTTAAGGGTGCCGAGGGAAGGAGCTTGGGAGAAAGGGCTTGGGAAAGGAGGTGTATGGAATGAAATTGGTCCCTTTTGCCTCTGTGGTAGCTGACACTGGGGAGCCCTTTGGGCCATAGAGCATTTGAGGTGACTGAGAAGACAGAACATGGAGAATCACTGGGTGGAGTCAGGAATCAGTGAGCAGATGGACTAAGGGGGCTGACTTATGAGATGGAGACTGAAAAGAGGGGTTGGGTCTGGATTAGGGAGATGCCAGTAAAAGATGAGTGATGGTTGGATAGTGGTACAAAGTTGTTCCTTAGGGCAGGACTCTACAAAATCCAGAATCTCTTCACTTTGATACCATTCATTCAAAGAGCAGTCATCCCCCAAACCTCCCCCCACCCCAATGCAGATAGTCCCCTTCTCCAGTCCAGATAGATGAGGGTCCCTTTTAGCATATTGACATGAATGGGAGGAAACTGAGGATATGGAAGTGTGTGCATTTCATCCTTTAATTTCTTCTTTCAGGGAATAAGAAACGCTGCTTGACAGATGCTTCATCAGGCTGTGGTGGGTGGGGGTGTTGGCCACTAGGAAATGGTATGGGCAGGGCTTCACCTGCCATTACAGACCTCAGATCTGAACCTGGACCCTGGAATCAGCATGGATGAGACCAGAGGAGGTGTGGATGGAAACAAGCTGTATGGAAAATAAAGCATGAGGAGGGAATTGGGCTGAGTGTAATTTTTTTTTTCTCTAAAGGGGAGTGGGGAAAGGAATACCTTTCATCCCTTTATTCTTTTTTTTTCCTGGAAAAAATATTAACAGTATGTCTTTATTCTTAAAAACATTTTTTTACAAGTAGATATATTTTTGAGGCAGAGTCTTGCTCTGTCGCCCAGGCTGGAGTGCAGTGGCACGATCTCGGCTCACTACAACCTCTGCCTCCTGGGCTCAAGTGATTCTTGTGCCTCAAGCCTCCCAAGTAGCTGGGATTACAGGCGTGTGCCACCATGCCCGGGATACAGGTAGATTTTGTTTTTTATTTTACAAACAGACTTTATTTTTTAGAGCAGTTTTAGGTTCACAACAAAATTAAGCAGAAGGTACAGAGATGTTCATATATCCTCTGCCCCCATACAGGCACTGCCTCCCCCATTATCAACATCTCTCACTAGAGTGGTGTGTTTGTTATAACTGATGAACCTACATTGACACATTATTATCATTCAGAGTTCATAGTTTACATTAGGGTTCACTCTTGGTGTTATAGAGTCTATTGGTTTGGACATATTTATATTGAAATGTATCCATCATTATATTATCTTTTTTTGTTTTTGTTTGTTTTTTTCTGAGGCAGGGTCTCACTCTGTTGCCCAGGCTGGAGTGCAGTGGCATGATCATAGCTCACTGCAGCCTCAACTTCCTGGGCTCCAATAATCCTTCAACTTCAGCCTCCCAAGCAGCTGGGACTACAGGCGAGCACCACCACACCTGGCTGATTTTTTTGTACATTTAATAGAGGCCAAGTTTTGCCATGTTGCCCAGGCTGGTCTCAAACTCCTGGGTTCAAGCGATCCACCTGCCCCAGCTTCCCAAAGTGCTGGGGATTACAGGCATGAGCCACTGTGCCTGGTCACCTCTATATTATCACACAGAGTAGTTTCGCTGCCGTAAGAATCCTCTGTGCTCTGTCTGCTCATCTCCCCATCCCTGCTAACCCCTGGCAACCACTGATCTTTTTCCCATCTCCAGTTGTGATTAGTTGGAATTATACAGTATGTATCCTTTTCAGATGGGTTTCTTTGACTTAGTAATATACATTTAAATTTTCTCCATGTCTTTCCATGGCTTGATAACTCACTTATTTTTAGTACTGAATAATATTCCATTGTCTGAATGTGTCACAATTTATTTATCCATTCACCTACTGAAGGACATCTTGATTGTTTCCCAGCTTTGGCAATTTTTTTTTTTTTGGCAGAGTCTCACTCTATCACCCAGGCTGGAGTGCAGTAGCATGGTCTCAGCTCACTGCAACCTCCGCCTCCTGGGTTCATGCGATTCTCATGCCTCAGCCTCCTGAGTAGCTGGGATTACAAGTGCATGCCACCACACCCAGCTAATTTTTTTGTATTTTTAGCAGAGACGGGGTTTCACCATGTTGGCCAAGCTGGTCTCGAACTCCTGATCTCAGGTGATCACCCACCTCTGCCTCCCAAAACGCTAGGATTACAGGCTTGAGCCACCATGTCTGGCATTGGCAATTATTTGTTTTTGAGTGAAATTCACAAATGGCCCTATTAAGTCAGCAACTTTTAAACTTTTTGATCCCTAGTAAGAAATAAAAAAAAATTTTTGAGACAGAGTCTCAATCTGTCACCCAGGCTGGAGTGCAGTGGCGTGATCTCAGTTCACGGCATCCTCTGCCTCCTGGGTTCAAGCTATTCTCATGCCTCAGCCTCCTGAGTAGCTGGAATTATAGGTGTGCACCACCATGCATGACTAATTTTTGTACTTTTTGAAGACACAGGGTTTTCCCATGTTGGCCAGGCTAGTCTCAAACTCCTGGCCTCAAGTAATCCTCCTCCCTAAGTACTGGAATTACAGGTATAAGCCACTGCATCTGGCCAAGAAATACACTTTGTATCTTGTGTAGACATACCTCAAATAATACTTTACTATTTCTCTTCTATTCTTTGCTAATATACTCCATCAAAATGCATCCACTAATGGATGAAGACCCACGGTTTGAAAAATAGCCCTCAGTGAAAATGGGGTTTAACACTCTTCCTTTCCTCTTTCTCAAATCTGCCACAACTCTAATCTTTTTTCTTTGCCTTGGGACTGCTGAATCCATGATTTTTTTTTTTAAAGGGGAGATTGAGAGACCTGGATTTTCTTCAAGATATGCTATCTAAAATATTTTACCAAGTGTTAAACAATGCGTCTATATTTGACACACATGGTGTCACTGTTCTGTGTCCCAGGTGACAAAAGGGATGAAAAGTCTGATTCCTGGGTAGTGGATGAAGGGATACCCAAGTTTCATTTTTGCCTGTGATTCCATTCTCAGACTGAAAAAAATATATATATATCTCTCTCTCTTGGCCACTTCCCCTGGGTCTTCTCCCCTTCCTGCCCTTCCACCAGCCAGGCTGCTAGGTGAAAATGAGGCAGTGAATTCCTCTAAAATCTGGAATTGCAGTTTGGTGGCCCACACGCTGATCCCTCCCCATTCCTTCTCTCAGTCCACCCTCTGCTGGGTTACACTGGGTCAGACAGCAGCAGTTTTGGCAGTAAAGAGGCTGGGTTGAGAAAAAAGAGTGGGGAGGGGCTGCCATGGAAGACAGGGGGCTCCATAAGGGCTGCAGAGGCGGCTCCAGAGTTTGGCCAAGGGTGAAAAAGAGCATCTGAGATATCCGGATCAGATCCTAAAGAAGGTGCAGAGGTTTTATGTGGACAAGCGCGGGACTGCTTTAAGGCCAGGAAAATGGAAAAAGGAGGGATTGATGGAGAAAGGGAGAAGAGGTGCAGCTATCAAAGAAAGATCATCAAAAGGGTCTCAGTCATTTCTTTTAAGGGGAACAGAACCTCTCCTTGCCTTCCTGCTCTCAATTACCCACGCATATTAAAGGACCATTACATTTCTTGTTATACATGATGTGTAGGGTGGGGAGAATTAAGAAACTGTAGAGAGAAGGGTCCAGAAAGGGGGAGATCATTGGGCTAAACTCAAGAATGAGTCAGGAAGCAGCTTTGGTAATGGAAGCCAGGCCTTTGGCTTCCTCTGGGGCTCCTGGAAACTGATCCCAGGATGGGCTGAGCTATGGGAGTGGTGAGTGATGTTAATGTTAACACAGAAGTAGAAACTTCCTTAGCCCCTGGTTTTCCCAATCTCCCTTCCTAAAACTCCACAAACTGTTACCTCAATAGCCCTAGTCTTAAAATTTTTCTTGAGTTCATAATTTTTTTCCCCAAAGTAGCTCTAATCCTAATGTTCTCTTTATTCCTCCTGGGCTCTCTAACAGGAGTTAGTAGCAACTTATGATTCCTGCTTCATCTCCCCACCCTATTCCCCAGGCTTCAGATGTAGGAGTATGTGGGTGAAAGTAGGTGAAACCTGGTGGACCATGATTGGGTTCAGACTATGTTTTTGAATGCCTTCAATCTGGAACTTTGCTTCTGATTCACAGTTTCCCTCCTTTGGTGACATTAACTTATTAAACAGATATTTAAGGAGTCTACTATTTGTCAGGCACTGGGAATAGTGTAGAGGCAGCACAGAAAACTTTCTTACCCTTTTGGAGCTTGCATGCAGGATAAGATTCAGGTGCCCCAGTTCCATCATCCTGTAGGGATGCTAGAACTTATAACCTCAAATTAACTTTTTTCCAATTTATTTTTTCTCTTTTTCAATAACTTTGCTAACCTCAAATTAATTAATTTTTTTTTTTTTTAGATGAATTCTTGCTCTGTCACCCAGGCTGGAGTGCAGTGGTGTGATCTCGGCTTACTGTGACCTCTGCCTCCCTGGTTCAAGTGATTCTCCCACCTTAGCCTCCCACGTAGCTGGGACTACAGGCATGCGCCACCACGCCTGGCTAAGTTTTGTATTTTTATTTTTATTTTTTTATTTTTTATTTTTATTTTATTTTATTTTTTTTTTTTTTGAGACGGAGTCTCGCTGTGTCCCCCAGGCTGGAGTGCAGTGGCGGGATCTCGGCTCACTGCAAGCTCCGCCTCCCGGATTCACGCCATTCTCCTGCCTCAGCCTCCTGAGTAGCTGGGACTACAGGCGCCCACTACCACGCCCGGCTAATTTTTTGTATTTTTAGTAGAGACGGGGTTTCACCGTGGTCTCGATCTCCTGACCTTGTGATCCGCCCGCCTCGGCCTCCCAAAGTGCTAGGATTACAGGCGTGAGCCACCGCGCCCGGCAAGTTTTGTATTTTTAGTAGAGATGGGGTTTCACCATGTTGGCCAGGCTGGTCTTGAACTCCTGACCTCAAGTGATCCGCCTGCCTTGGCTTCCCAAAGTGTTGGGATTACAGGCCTGAGCCACCATGCCTGGCCTTCAAATTAACTTTTTTGTTTGTTTGTTTGGTTGGTTGTTTTTTGACAGAGTCTTGCTCTGTTGCCAGGCTGGAGTGCAGTGACGCGATCTCAGCTCACTGCAACCTCCGCCTCCAGGGTTCAAGTGATTCCCCTGCCTCAGCCTCCCAAGTAGCTGGGATTACAGGCGTGTGCCACCACGCCCGGCCTATTGTATTTTAGTAGAGACAGGGTTTCACCATGTTGGCCAAAATGGTCTTGATCTCCCAGCCTCGTGATCCGCCCGCCTTGGCCTCCCAAAGTGCTGGAATTATAGGCGTGAGCCACCGCACCTGGCCCAAATGAACTTTTAAAGGAGATTCCTCCTTCATGAAATCACTAGAACTCAAGGCGAGGTTTTCTCTTAAATGTTTACAGTTTTATCTTATTTATTTATTTAGAGACGGAGTCTTGGTTTGTCACCAGGCTGGAGTGCAGTGGTGCAATCTCGGCTCACTGCAACCTCCGCCTCCTGGGTTCAAACGATTCTCCTGCCTCAGCCTCCTGAGTAGCTGGAATTACAGGCATGTGCCACCACACCCAGCTAATTTTTTTGTATTTTTAGTAGAGACAGGGTTTCTCCATGTTGGTCAGGCTAGTCTTGAACTCCCGACCTCAGGTGATCCGCCCACCTCAGCCTCCCAAAGTGCTGGGATTACAGGCGTGAGCCACCGCGCCCAGCATTTACAGCTTTATTGATGTACAATTGATATATGCCAATACGTCTCTCCATGTAAAATGCATATATTTGAAGTATACAATTTGATGTTTTCATATGTATATACACCTGTAAAACCATTACACAATCAAGATAATGAACATATCCATCACTTCCCAAAGGTCCCCGCTTTGTCTCTTTTTAATAATCCTCCCTACCTTCCTCACCCTGCAACTACTGAAAATTCTCAGAAATACAAACTATAGTAACTTTTGATCTAGAGGACTAAACAGAACAACAGCAAAAAAAGATCTCAGGACCTGATGAAGACTCAGGTGTTGGAGGGGACCAGCTGGAATTTAGAATTAGTTGAGTCTAAGTTTAGCCTGAAGCGCTCACCAATTTGAGTAGCAAAGCAGCAAGGAAAGAACCTGAGTGTTAGGAGAGGGTGGTATCTTCCCTAGGGACAAAAACCACAAAGTCATTGGGCCTAGTTCCAGTTCAACAGGTGCCTGGGAATATTGGTAGGCTGGCACCTTCAATCTTTGGCCTGGGTAGGGTCTTAGGAGAAGGATTATACTGAAGGCTTCAGCTAAATAAAAGGCCTCTTCCTATTTATCAAAGCACTTTTTTTGGTATGCTGATTATAGGTTTAACATGTCTTGTCCCTGCTGCTAGACTGTGAACTCCTGCAAGGCTTTTATGTCCTCAGCACCTAATGATCCCTGATAAGCACTCAAATATTTATTGAACAAATATGCAGCCAACTATAAAATGCTGTGAGTTTCTCAGTATGTAGTAAGGGTACATTTCCCTTAAGTTGGTATTTTCTGGGCCAGGCATGGCGGCTCACGCCTGTAATCCCAGCACTTTGGGAGGCCGAGGCAAGGCGGACGGATGACGAAGTCAGGAGTTTGAGACCAGCCTGACCAATATGGTGAAACCCTGTCTCTACTAAAAGTACAAAATTAGCCGGGCGTGGTGACGCAGGCCTGTAATCTCAGCTATTCGGGAGGCTGAGGCAGGAGAATTGCTTGAACCCGGGAGGCGGAGGTTAGAGTGAGCCAAGTTGCGCCACTGCACCCCAGTCTGGGTGACAGAGTAAGACTCCGTCTCAAACATAAATAAATAAATAGGTATTTCCATGGAAACAGAAACAGATTTAATCTGGGGCCTGCATGTGAGTGATCAGCTTGGTTGGGATGGGGCCTCTGGAGGGTCCAAGGCTTTGGAGGAAGGAGAGTGAGTAGGTAGTTCAGAGAGGGACAGAAAGATTCCTTTTATTGGCAAGAAAACCCCTCAGTTCATCTTCAGCTACACCAAAGGTATGGGGGCTCTGGTGGAGGTACTGTGCAGGGGTATCTGGAGTAGTTACTGTTAGGTACACTTTGGATTCAGTAGCCCAGGCTTTGCCCTAGGGAGAGACAGTTGTCATTTCAAGGAAGACTGCTTTATACGGTCAGACACCTGGTTCACACGGCCTTAGCAGCAGCGTGCCACCACCCCAATCCCACACATAAGCGTGAGGGGTCACAGAGGTAGTTAGAATGATGGGATCCAAGGATCTCATCTCTCCAGATCCACTCACACCAGGAGTTAATCGCTCCAGCGCCGGGCTCTGAGTCCCTCCCTCTCTCGCCCGAGCTCCGCCCCCCTTCCCTCTCGGCGGTCCTGGCGGGCTTCCCGTGGAGGGGGCGGCCCCAGCCCGAGCGCTAGGCCGGGCGGAGCTCCGGCCCGGGCGGAGCCGCGGCCGCCGCGTCCGGCCGCTGGACCGAACTTCTGCCGTGCGGACAGCAGGAGCGGCGCCGAGCCCCATGCCCCCACCTCTCCAGCCCGCCCTCTGAGCCTCCCGAACCCTCTCTCCATTTCCCACAACTGTGCTGGTAAGTCCCGCTCCCCGCACCAAACTTTTTTTGCTGCTGAGTTTGAGTCCTACGATCGGACCACGAGCTGCATTGTAGTTGGTGTTGGGGGGGAGGAGGAGAGGGTGAATTGAGCATAGCTGTCTTGAACTGAATGCCGACTCCACGGCTTCCCTAAGACGGATCAGCGCTCGCCCATTTCCCGAGTTGGAAGACCTCTCGATTTTAGTTGCTTAAACTTATGTAGAGATGGAGATGAGGGTTTGCGCTCCAACTTCGCTACCCCCTCCCCCATTTCTCTGAGCTCTAGCAGTTCCCGATACTTTCCCTCCATCTTTCAAGTATCTTTGGCTCCCTAAAAGCTTGTCCCCTCCCAACTCTGCCGTGGCAAAGCCCCCCTCCACCAGGCACTTCGGGCCCGCCTCCTCTTCGTTGCCCTAGGGGACCCCGCGATCTTGGGGGCCATAAACTCCCTCCGGGGCTACGCGTCCTGCCAACCCGCCGCAGACATGTAGCTGCTGGGTCCGCTGTGGAGGGAGGGGCTCAGGCTGGGGCTAGTCCGAAGCCAGGCGGGCGGGGCCGGGAAGGGGAGGTATAGGGGGCCGGACGGGGCGGAGCAGGCGGCATTTGCGGCCGGCGCCGGGGTGGAGAGTTGTGCGCCGGTCCCTGGGCCTGAGCTCCGGCTCCGGCTAGGGCGCCTGCGATGTCTCAAGATGGCGGAGCTGGGCGAATTAAAGGTACCGGCCCCCTCCCCCATCCCCATCTGGACTGATTCCGGCGGTACGCCGTGTCCGGGAAGCGACCGAGACTGGGTGCCGGGGCTCGGGTGGGCGCCGACGACGTGGCAGGCACGGGCTGCTGAGGATGGGAAAGAAGTGGCTGAGAGCGAGGAAGGGGCTGCGGCGGGGCTCCGGGGGCGGGGCTGCGGGGCAGATGTAGGGGTGGGGCCGAGGGGAATTGCAGCTGTTGGGGGCTGAGGCGCAGGGGGCGGGGACGAAGGGTAGAAGTCGGATTTAGTAGTAGGGGCAGTTGTTGGGGTAGGGCCAGGGGGAAAAGCTGCTGTAGAGGCACTGGGGGCGAGTCGATCGAGGCCAAGAGATGCGACAGTAGGGGGCAGATGCAGGGATGGGACCGCGGGGCAGATGTAGGGGAGGCTCCGGGGGAAAGGCAGCTGAAAGGGTAGGGTCTTTGGGGCTACTCTCGGGATCCGAGCTTTGGGAAATACCAGTAGGCGGCTGAGATGCAGGGGGCGGGGCTGTGCGGGCCGATACCTCGAGGGGTGGGGCAGAAGCATCCTGGAGGCTCAGAGGAAGGTTCTGCCTTAGTGAATCGCGATGTTTGGGCAGAGGCAGAGGCATGTGAAACTATGAGATAGAAAGGAGGGAAGTTATAGGGAAAGCTAATGGAAAAAATAAGACAGGACAGAGGAGATAAAGATGGGGAGAAAGAGGAGCAAGTTTCTCATCACATTCCACAAAAGGGGTCCAAGACAAAGCCTCCTGTGAGAAGAATTGTGTAGGGCTAGCAAGCCCTGCCCATGACAGGATCTCCTAGAGATTCACAGAAGGGAGTCCTCCCTCTAAGGAGAGCGCTCCCCTCCTTCTGCCACACAGAGTTTGGAGGGTGACCACGTCTGAGGACATCTCATAGAACCTTAAACCACCGAGTTCATCCCCATGCCTCCTGGTTTTCTTCTGCCCTTTGAAATGGAGCTATGGTCCTGGGTAGTCTGGAGGTCTAGCCACTGGGCCCAGCTACCTTCAGGGAATTTGCGATTCTGTGCCCTGACTCAGAGGCTTTTCCTTCACCCACCCAGGGCCTCTGTTTAGAGCTCTGCCCGCTCCTCTTCCACCCGTGTAGGGGGGCTGTAGGTTGTACAGGAGTATTATTTTCTCTATGTAGGAGAGACGCCAGATAATGGTTCCTGGCAGATAGAGTAAACAGGCAGGATACTTGGACTCAGTGAATCACTGTTAATCTCCTCAACCTAAGTTTTGGTCCTGTTTCCCTTCCAGAAAAATAGGACTAAGTTGTGGGGAGGGGGCGGTTATATTAATGATTCCAAGAAAGGATCTGGGGGAGTAATGAGCATTGAACCCTGACCTGAAAACCCCGGCCCACAGAAGCTTCAGAGGCTTGGGGGAAATAGCCAAGGAATTAAGGTGGTTTGGAGGGGTGGGCTGAAGGGCACAATCCTCCAGCCACCTGGCCCCTTTCTTCCCCGTGGGGCTGTCTGGCTTGAATCCTCTTGTCTCTCCCTCCTTCTCCCTGTCTCCTATCCTCTTCCCAGGAGGCTGGGATGAGTTTGAGTGTCTGAGAAAGGGCAAGAGAGGAGATAAGCAGCTTAAAGGAGAGTCCAGACTAGAGGCAGGGATGGAGGCGGGAGGCTGTATAGACTTGGAGGTGTGTCTGAGGGTGGCTTGCTGTCTGCCATTCCCTGCCCCACTCTGGCCACTTCCAGGCCTGGGGAGACAGACAGTGTTGCTCAAGCTTGGGGTGGGCAGGGGGTGGTGATGCTGCTGACCTGATGGTTGCTAAAGTGGGACTGAGATGTTCCTTTGGATAGGTTGACTACCTGGCAGTAATCCACTAGCTGCGAAGCATCATCTTTCCCATCAGTGCTGGAGGGAAAAAGGCACTGCCCACCTGGTAGCTCAGCCCATGTCTTGGCAGGGCAGGCCTGTGCAACGGAGGATTCTCAAGCTTCTCTGTTCTTCTCCACAGCACATGGTGATGAGTTTCCGGGTGTCTGAGCTCCAGGTGCTTCTTGGCTTTGCTGGCCGGAACAAGAGTGGGCGGAAGCACGAGCTCCTGGCCAAGGCCCTGCACCTCCTGAAGTCCAGCTGTGCCCCTAGCGTCCAGATGAAGATCAAAGAGCTTTACCGACGACGCTTTCCCCGGAAGACCCTGGGGCCCTCTGATCTCTCCCTTCTCTCTTTGCCTCCTGGCACCTCTCCTGTAGGCTCCCCTGGTCCTCTAGCTCCCATTCCCCCAACCCTCTTGGCCCCTGGCACCCTGCTGGGCCCCAAGCGTGAGGTGGACATGCACCCCCCTCTGGCCCAGCCTGTGCACCCTGATGTCACCATGAAACCATTGCCCTTCTATGAAGTCTACGGGGAGCTCATCCGGCCCACCACCCTTGGTATGGCTCTTTGTGGTCCCTTAGTCTTCTGGACTCCCTACCTGTTCCCCAGACATTTCTTAGGCTTTAGTCCTATGAGATCAGCGACCTGGGATGGGGGTGATTTCTGTGGCTGCCTGTGCATGGGCTTGGAATAACTGCCCCTTTGTATCCTCAGCATCCACTTCTAGCCAGCGGTTTGAGGAAGCGCACTTTACCTTTGCCCTCACACCCCAGCAAGTGCAGCAGATTCTTACATCCAGGTACATCTCTTCCAGTCTTCCTCCCTCATCCCTGGGGGGTTACCCCTGGACTCTGCTTTCTGACTTTCTTCTCTTCTGCCCTGCGCTTTTCCCTATCCATCCTCTTGTACCTACTTGTCTCTCGTTCTTTTGCGTGTCTCTTCTCTATCCTCCGGACATCTAACTTTCAGCCTCTCTGTGCGTTCACCCCTGCCCTCTGGGGGCTACATGCTGATATCTCTTCGTCTCCCTCCTTGTTACAGAGAGGTTCTGCCAGGAGCCAAATGTGATTATACCATACAGGTGCAGCTAAGGTGAGTTCATCCTCCCTATGCTGGGTACGCATTAGGGGTAGGAGTGAAGTAGGAGTATGACAGATACCCTTACAAGATGTCCCTGCTCTGCCACTGCCTACTGCAGCCCTGGGACTTTTGTTGGATGCTGAGGGCCATAGACATCTATGACTGATTTTCTGGGGTTCCCTGTCTCTCTGCCAGCTTCAGCTAAAGAAATTTCTTTCCAGTCTTTCTTCCTTTCTCATCTCTTACCAGGTTCTGTCTCTGTGAGACCAGCTGCCCCCAGGAAGATTATTTTCCCCCCAACCTCTTTGTCAAGGTCAATGGGAAACTGTGCCCCCTGCCGGTAAATGCTCTCCCTTTCTTCTGTCAGTTATCCCTTACCGTTTCAGTTCATAAATATTAACTACAAACCTGTTCTGAAAGAGGTATGCCTAGCACAGTGCGTGGCACATAGTAGGTGCTCAGTTTACTGACTGAATCAATATCATCTCAAGAGTATTGAGATAGGGCTGAACAAAGGTTCTGTCAGAACTCGGAGGAGGACATTAGTTCAACCCGAGATTTAAGAAAGACTTCTTTTTTTTTTTTTTTTTTTGAAACAGAGTCCTTGCTCTGTCACCCAGGCTGGAGTGCAGTGGCGGGATCTCGGCTCACTGCAACCGCTGCCTCCCGAGTTCAAGCGATTCTCTTGCCTCAGCCTCCCAAGTAGCTGGGATTACAGGTGCCCACCACCCTGCCCAGCTAATTTTTGTATTTTTATTAGAGACAGGGTTTTACCATGTTAGCCAGGCTGGTCTCGAACTCCTGACCTTAGGTGATCTGCCCACCTCGGCTTCCTAAAGTGCTGGGATTACAGGCGTGAGCCACCGCACCTGGCCAGAAAGACTTATAAGTCATGACCGAGAGCTGAGAGTTGGAAAAGGTGAGGCATCCTTATTCCTCCTCTTCAGGGACTCAGTGAGTGCGTTCCTTTTTTCTCCCCAGGAGTGAACCCCACACATAGCCCGAGACAGTGCTCCAGTTTTGTGAGCCACTGAATGGGCCTCCATCCCCTTGGTCAGTGAGTGAGGGAGTTGGCCTTCCCTCCAGGGAGTGAATAACCCGAGACAAGATATCCTTTGTTGAAAGAGCAGAGCCCCTTCCCAGAGCCACTTCTCCACTGACCGGTCCCTCCCTTCTCCAGGGTTACCTTCCCCCAACCAAGAATGGGGCTGAGCCCAAGAGGCCCAGCCGCCCCATCAACATCACACCTCTGGCTCGACTCTCAGCCACTGTTCCCAACACCATTGTGGTCAATTGGTCATCTGAGTTCGGACGGGTGAGCACAGCTAAAGCAGGGTGCCGGGAAAAGCCTGCTGAGGGCGAAGGGGAACCATCCAGTGTCCTGGGTTGGGGAAGCACTTTTCTCTTTATGGGTCTGTCTCTGGTCCTCATGGAACAAAAGTGGGCAGTGGTGGTATGAGAAGCAGAGGCTAATTGTCTACCCCCTACCTCCAAGTAGAATTACTCCTTGTCTGTGTACCTGGTGAGGCAGTTGACTGCAGGAACCCTTCTACAAAAACTTAGAGCAAAGGGAATCCGGAACCCAGACCACTCGCGGGCACTGAGTGAGTAACGTCTTTCCTCTCTTCCCCACCTGATCTGGATCCATGTCTTCCTGGCCCTCCAGTCTTCATAATTAAACCCGTACCTCTTTTTTGACAACTTACTTCCTTCTCACGTGAACCACATCCCTCCCCCTCTACCCCGACCAGTCTTCCAGTCTTTATAGTTGACGTTGGACCACTCCCAGGCAGTGAGTGACACCCTTGCATTTCCATTTATGTATCTGCTTTGCACCTCACAGTCCCTAACTCCAGCCGTGCTAGAATATGGGCTCTTTGGACTGGAAAGAATCTTAGGGATCCTCTAATCTAACCCTCACATGATGCTTCAACTCCTCCACATCATCTCTAACATAGCCAGAGTGTCACCCAGCTATGTTTAAGCATCTTCAGGGATGGGAAAATCCCCCACACCCAGCCTTTATCATCCATATCCCAGACCACTCCATGTGACGTCCCACTGGCCCCCAAAGACGCTCCACCCAGCACCCTCTCAGCCAGAGCCATCTGTTCCTGGCCTTACCAGCTCCTGGGCTGCCTCCAGCCTTGCTGACCCCATGGCTCTGGCCTCACTTTTGTTTCAGTCAAGGAGAAATTGACTGCTGACCCTGACAGTGAGGTGGCCACTACGAGTCTCCGGGTGTCACTCATGTGCCCGGTGGGTAAAAGGGGAGAAGGGAACAGGGTGGGAAGGGAGTTGGGTTTAGCCTGTGGACTTTGATGAGGGTTCCTAGGAATACTGGAGTGAAGTTTTCTGGGATGAAACCAGACTGGAGCCTCTGACAAGAGAAATTGCTTCTCCTCAGCTAGGGAAGATGCGCCTCACTGTCCCTTGTCGTGCCCTCACCTGCGCCCACCTGCAGAGCTTCGATGCTGCCCTTTATCTCCAGATGAATGAGAAGAAGCCTACGTGGACATGTCCTGTGTGTGACAAGAAGGCTCCCTATGAATCTCTTATCATTGATGGGTAGGGCCATTTTGCTTCCTCTTAACCTAGGACATCTGCTAGGACCCTCTTTTCTTTGTTATTTCTTTTTCTTTTTTTTTTTTTTTGAGATGGAGTCTTACTTTGTTGCCCAGGCTGGAGTGCAGTGGTGCAATCTTGGCTCACTGCAACCTCCGCCTCCTGGGTTCAGGCGATTCTCCTGCCTCAGCCTCCTGAGTAGCTGGGATTACAGGTCCGTGCCACCACGCCTGGCTAATTTTTGTATCTTTAGTAGAGACGGGGTTTCACCATGTTGGGCAGGCTGGTCTTGAACTCCTGACCTCAGGTGATCCGCCCACCTCGGCCTCCCAAAGTGCTGGGATTACAGGCGTGAGACACCATACCCAGTCTATATTTCTTTTTTAGCCACCACCTCCTTCAGGGTTTTTAATTTATATGGCTTACTTCTCCTCACATGAACCCCAGGTCTCACCTTATCTATCCCTTTTGCCAATTTGTGTGTGTGTGTGTATGTGCGTGTATGTGGAGTGGGAGGGCAATATTAAGAACTTAGTATATACAAGGCATCTTGCTGAGTACTTTTAATGAGTTATCTCATTGAAACCTCACAATAAGCTTATGGACTGGGTGCAGTGGCTCACATCTGTAATTCCAACACTGGAAGGCCGACATGGAAAGATCATTTGAGGCTAGGAGTCTGAGACCAGCCTGGGCAACAGAGTAAGACCCTCTCTCTATAAAAAATTAAGAAAGTTAGCCAGGCATGGTATAATAGCTCATGACTGTAGTCTTAGCTGCTCAGGAGGCTGAGTGGGGAGGAAGGTTTGAACCCAGGAGTTTGAGGCTGTAGTGAGCTATGACTGCATTACTGCACCCCAGCCTGGGCAACAGATTGAGACCCTGTCTCAAAAAAAAGAAATAATCCTATGATTGGCTAGTGACACTCACCCAGAAAAAAAAAAAAAAAAGAAAACAATAACCCTATGAGATAGGTAGTATCATTACACATGAGGAAACTGTGAGGCCGAGAGAGATTGAATCTTGCTCAAGGTTACATTGTTAAGTGGCAGAGCCCGTACTGAACTGTCATAGTATATCACCTATAACAACTATCTGACTTCCCACTGAGCATTGCAGTAAGGTTCTTTCGAGGGCCTGGAAGTTCTGATCTTTTGATCTTGCTAGTCTTAACCCCTTTTCGGAATCTACATTATGGTTCTTGTTCCCAGTCCCCCCCGACGGTTTTTTTTGTGTTTGTTTATTTGTCTGTTTTTGAGACAGGGTCTTGTTCTGTTGCCCAGACTGGAGTATAGTAGCACAATCATAGCTCACTGCAGCCTCGACCTCCTGGCCCCAAGTGATCTTCCCACCTTGGCCTCCCAAAGTGCTGGGATTGCAGGCATGAGCTACCATGCCTGGCCCAGGCTGGAGTGGTATGGCACAGTCTTATGATCTCGACTCACTGCAACCTCTGCCTTCTGGGTTCAAGCAATTCTCCTGCCTCAGCCTCCCAAGTAGCTGGGATTACAGGCATGTGCTGCCACATCCGGCTAATTTTGTATTTTTGGTAGAGATGAGGTTTCACCATGTTGGCCAGGCTGGTCTCGAACTCCTGACCTCAGGTGATCCACCCGCCTCGACCTTTGAAAGTGTGATTACAGGTGTGAGCCACAGCGCCGGCCTTTTTTTTTTTTTGAGGCAGAGCCTTGCTCTGTTGCCCAAGGTGGAGAACAGTGGTGTGATCTAGCCTCACGGCAACCTCTGCCTCCCGGGTTCAAGCGATTCTCGTGCCTCAGCCTCCCAAGTAGCTGGGATTATAGGCATGTGCCACCACACCTGGCTAATGTTTGTATTTTTAGTAGAGATGAGGTTTCACCATGTTGGCCAGGCTGGTCTTAAACTCCAAGCCTCAAGTGATTCACCTGTCTCTACCTCCCAAAGTGCTGGGATTATAGGCGTGAGCCACTTCACCCGGCCTCAGATTGTATTTATTTTAAAACCTGTTACTTAGTTTGCAAAGCTCTTTTACATACCTTCTGTTACTTGATTCCAACAACTCAGAGAGGTCCAGTAGGATGGATAATGTCCTTATTTTACAGATGAGGAAACTGAGGTACAGGAAGGCGAGTTATAGAACTCTCTGGCTACTGTTCCGCTCATCTCCCAGCCCCATGAATTTTCATCTCTCTCCTCCCCCAGTTTATTTATGGAGATTCTTAGTTCCTGTTCAGATTGTGATGAGATCCAATTCATGGAAGATGGATCCTGGTGCCCAATGAAACCCAAGAAGGAGGCATCTGAGGTTTGCCCCCCGCCAGGGTATGGGCTGGATGGTGAGTGACCCCCTGTTCCCCAGCTAAGCTAAATCTTGGATGGCCTCTTCTCTGAGACATAGTCTTCGTAATATCCGCAGGCCTCCAGTACAGCCCAGTCCAGGAGGGAAATCCATCAGAGAATAAGAAGAAGGTCGAAGTTATTGACTTGACAATAGAAAGCTCATCAGATGAGGAGGATCTGCCCCCTACCAAGAAGCACTGTTCTGTCACCTCAGCTGCCATCCCGGCCCTACCTGGAAGCAAAGGGTATGAGAAAATAGGCTGAATCTACAGCAAAAGGGACAGGGGAAGAAGTCAGGAATGCTTTCTGATCATTGGACAAAGCCTGGGGCAAGAGAAATGTGGAGGGGACAGAGAGGGAACCTGGGGACCTGAGCTGGGTGAGGGCATCTGTGGTTTGCTGGCTGCCTCAGCTCTTCTCTACCCACAGAGTCCTGACGTCTGGCCACCAGCCATCCTCGGTGCTAAGGAGCCCTGCCATGGGTGCATTGGGTGGGGATTTCCTGTCCAGTCTCCCACTACATGAGTACCCACCTGCCTTCCCACTGGGAGCCGATATCCAAGGTATGACATGGATCATAAGATGGACCCTGCACTGCCACACCCTCCCCAGAGCTACATCAGAACCCCTGTTCCTTCTCAAAGCTTCCTGCTTCTCCTGCAAGGGGCCACAGTCCAAAGTGCTTTGTCTTTTGGTGGTAAAGGGGTCAGATAGGAGGTTGATTTTGATTTTTCTTTTCTTGCCAGGTTTAGATTTATTTTCATTTCTTCAGACAGAGAGTCAGGTAAGTGGTTCTTTCTTCAGAAGGTCTCAGATCTCTGAAGTGTCCTTTAGGCACTGATGGGACCCCTCCCTCTCTTATGATCTCTGGGGATGTAAATCTGCTTTTCTGTGAGGGCAGTGGGGTGTAGGTAGCTTATTACCCTCCTCAGCCCCACTGGTAGTTCCTGAGATTCCTACTTAGGCCTCCTTCGTAGATCCCCTGTTACTATTCTGCCCCGGCCTACTCACCCCCACCCCCGTGTGCACTTAGAGCACCATGCCTGCCCTAACCGGACATTCCACACATTTCAGACACCCACAACGCCAAGAACCTAGCAAGTTGGAGGAGCTCTCAAGGCAGGGAAAGGGGAAGGGTGTGGGGAAGTAGGGGAAAGAGGGAGAGGCTCTCCCTTTTCTCAGAGAATACCTTGGGATCCACAGGGGTTGATTGCCCCCATACGGCATTTCTGAGATGAGTGACTGGGAGGTGGGGAAGTCAGGATGAGATCTTAAACTATGTCCTTGATTATTCCTAGCACTATGGCCCCTCCGTCATCACCTCACTAGATGAGCAGGATGCCCTTGGCCACTTCTTCCAGTACCGAGGGACCCCTTCTCACTTTCTGGGCCCACTGGCCCCCACGTTGGGGAGCTCCCACCGCAGTGCCACTCCGGCGCCCCCTCCTGGCCGTGTCAGCAGCATTGTGGCCCCTGGGGGAGCCTTGAGGGAGGGGCATGGAGGACCCCTACCCTCAGGTCCTTCTTTGACTGGCTGTCGGTCAGACATCATTTCCCTGGACTGAGTTCCTTGGAGTATGGAAACTTCACTGTCCCCCAACACTGAGCAAGTATGCTGTGGAGTCCCAACCCCAGCTACTCTGATCCCTCTGCTGGCTCTGGCCAAGGGCCAGACAGACCTTCACAGATGCCTACTTTTGGCCTCATCTCTGCCTGACAAGGCCAGCACCCAAAGGGTTAATATTTAACCTCTTTTTAAGGACAATGGGGTTTGTTTTTGGAAATGTTCTTTAGATGGTGGCACATTCCTTTGGGTATGTTAACCTAGGCAGTGGGAGGTAAATGGGATGGGATGTGAGCTGGGAGAAGGGCTGAACCCTCAGCCTCAACTGTGTCTAGAGCCTCTTGGGAAAGGGGCACCTCTCTTGAACCCCAAATGCTCTCTCTTCTTATCCCCCAAACCCATGGCTCTATTTCTTCTTCACATCCATTGTCTCTTCATGTCCATTCCATTCCCTTCCCTTTGGCCACACAGGTGGAAAAACTGAGACAGGCAGTTTCAGAGATGGACAGAGAACTTTATTTTGGATTGTGGATGTGGATTTTTTTGTACATAAATAAGAAAAACCAAAATACTCCAAAGATGACTTCCCCTGCCTCCTACTCCAGTATGACAGAGGAGGATGTAAGGCCTTAGCCATGATCCCCCAGTGGTTTGGGAGTCAGGCCCGGCCTATTGCTTGGGTCTCTCTCTATTTATATATTTAAGTTCACAGTGTTTCTTATTCCGCCCTAAGCTTCTAGAGGCTCATGGCCCTGTGGTTAGGCCTGGCTCATTCTGCACCTTTCCAGGGAGGTGGGAGGACCCTGTGCCCTCCTTCCCAATCCTCTTTTTCAGGCTCGTCCAAGGCCTGGGACCTGTGTTGTAATTTTACTTTTTATTCCTAAAGTTGTAGTGAAGCTCTCACCCATAATAAAGGTTGTGAATGTTCTGTGAGTGTCACGGAGATGGGCTAGGGAGGGGATTTTACACTTCACTTTCCAGACCCCTGGTTTGGGGGAAGAGGGTCCATGTTCCATTCTTCCTTTGCTGGCCCTGGGTCCAGGTGAGCTCCACTTTTACACGGTGGGGGTGTTCCATGGAGGAATTCCCAGAGAGGTTGTCCTTCCTTCCTTTCCCCCATGCCTGTAAAAACCAGACCATTCCAGCCCAGTGCTGTGGAGCTCTCCAGTCCCTTTTCACTTTTCCCTGCCCAGATGTTGCAGCCAGAGCCTGAGGGCAAACTTGGTTCCAGTGCTGACTCTCTCTTTGCCCTCTGCCATGGTTGGGATCATCCGCAGCAGGGTGGACATGGGCAGGACCAGAGGTCGGGCTCTTCCATCCTCTTCTAGTTCCAGTGCACTGCATAGTGACAACTCCTGTTGGGGCTGTGCCTTGTAGCTTACAAAGAACTTACATGTATGTGAGGTCCCCGAATCCTCCCAACTACCACAGGAGGTGGTGGGTGTTGATCTCATTTGCAGAAAGGAAACAGGTTCAAGGAGGGTTAAATGACTTGCCCCTCTGTTAGAACTGACACTTAGACCTTCAATGCTAGCCAGTTAGAGCACGAATCCTTGGGGTTTGATGGTCAGTGTCTTAGATCTCATGGATCTTCTTAATTATCACCTGACCCACTCTCTTTAAATCTCCCCACACCACCAAATTCCATCCTGAGGAGAGGATAGACGCTGTACTTCTCAACATGAATATGCTGGTGTATTAGAGGCTGAGGGAGAAGCTCTTACTTACAGGACAGAGGGTGGTAGGTCCTGGGGGAGAAGTCTGGGTGTCTCTGTCCCATCCTCTGTGGCAGCCACTGCAGCAGCTACATCTGGTGTCAGCCACATAAGGGCGCTCACCTCACTTGGGTTTGGTTGGATCCGGGCCTGGGGTCAGACGTGGTGACCCCTGAGTCATTGCCTCTCCCTGGGATGCCTGTTCGTGATCAAAACCTACCTGCACTTTTCAAGGAGAAAGGCAGGCGCAACGGGAAAGGGTATTGCACATTCTTGGTTATCTCTGACCCCCGCCCCCTTCCCCCCACCCCTGCTGCCCAGCTTCCAATCACAGGCAGAACCAGGTTGCTTGGGCTCCCCTGAGCCCTGTTTCCTTCCCTCACTGCCAGCCCTACCTGCAGCTGCTGCTGTGATTCCTGGGAGATCACGAGTAGATACAGAACAATGTGATGGTACTTGGGTAAACCCCAGCTCAGCCTAGGAGGGTAGGCAGACTAGGAAAAGGAAACAGCAAAAGTGAGAACTTTCTGTCATGTTTTTTCTTTTTTTTTTTTTTTCAGATGGAGTTTCGCTCTTGTCACCCAGGCTGGCCTGCAGTGGCGCGATCTTGGCTCACTGCAACCTCTGCCTCTTGGGTTCAAGCGATTCTCCAGCCTCAGCCTTCAGAGTAGCTGGGATTACAGGTGACTGCCACCACGCCCAGCTAATTTTTGTATTTTTAGTAGAGACGCGGTTTTGCCATGTTGTCCAGGCTGGTCTCGAACTTCTGACCTCACGTGATCCGCCCACCTCGGCCTCCCAAAGTGCTGGGATTATAGGCATGAGCCACCACACCCGGCCCTTTCTGTCACTTTTTGAGACTTTGTTAATACAGCTTTAGGGTGAAACAAAATGGTGGCCAAAAGCTGAGGGCATGGATGGTATAGATGACACAGCAGGGACATGGGTGAGGGTTATGGATTTGGGGACTCCAGCCCACTTATGTGCTATTGTTTCCCTTGTAGCCAAGGCAGGTAGGGGCTGATCTATGGACTTTGGTGGGTAGTTGTTGAGGTCTGTTGGTTAAATATGAAGGGGCTTCTCCCACCTCCTTGTCTCACCTCCCATAAACCCAGAGGGACCCAAGAGAACTGGCCCTGGGGCAGGTGTAGTCCACACTCTTCCCAAAGTTCTCGAAGCCCTCCGTCCAGCAGCTGGGAGTCAGAGAGGACACATCAGATTGGCCAGTGCCTGATTCCTCCAAGTCCTCCTGCTTGCCCCTCCCTCAGCCCACACCCAAGGTGGTCCTAGGCATGGGTCTCTTGGCTCAGGTTGGATCAGCTGACTGGTTACCTCCTCCTCAAGTTCCACGTGCCCACCTGCAACAACAGCGGGGCCAATAGGTGAATGGTGGTGGTCTTGACCAGGGACCGCCCACTCACTGTTGACATTTCTCTCCCCCGCAGTGAACACAGGGACTTGCAGTCACTTGTGGCTATGAAGATGCCACATTTTGGGGCCCACTTTATCCTTTTGAGACTGGGGAAAACATAGTTGCGGGGAAAGGGCAAATTTATTTTCTGTACGTGGGGCCTTGTCCCCAGAATACTCACCCGGGGGTACCCAGAGGTTGGGGGAAACGCTGAGGGTGCGTGCCCTTCTGGTCAGCAAGACAGTCTTGTCGCTGGACTGCAGAATGACGGCCACACCCAGGTCCACACCTCGATCTGTGGGCAGCTCAGCCCCAGGAACCCTGGGCCGCTCGTCCAGGGCCGCAAAAGGGCAGAAAGGGGGTTGCTGGCAGAAGGAAGCCAGCTGGGTTAAGGCTTCAGAAGTGGGGCGGCACTGGGTGGGCGTGACTTTCAAAAATGGGGCTACCCCGCGCGTTGGAGGCGGGGTCCTCGCCGCCAGTTCCCACCCGATTTCAGTCCCCGTCTTCGGCCCTTCACTGCCCCCACTCCCGCTCTGAGGCCCCTTTCTGCTGACCTGGAGCGGAAGCCTAGCGGAGGCGCCTGGGAAGGGCCTGCTCGAGAGGACAAGCCGTCCTCGCTTCAAGCTGCAGTGAATGGGCCACGGCCCGAGCCCTGGCCCGGCTCCCAGGAGGCCACACACACTCCGTGCGAAGCTCACCGACTCCGGACGCCCGGACAGGAGCAGCTGTACCCGCGCCGCGGCCATAACGCGACTCTGGGGTCGCTGCGGCCCGCCTGGCGCCCTCTGGTGGCCTAGCGACGCTTCCTCTTGGAGCGTTCCGCGGGGTCGGAAGGTAGCGGGGTTTCCGAAAGTCCCCGGGAAATCCGGGCACATCTTTTGAGGATGACCCATGGGTATAATATTAAACCACAAAGAATACCTCTAAATGTTCAGCTCCTATTTCCTTCCTATCTTCTCTGTTTAGGACAATGACCCCCAGACCGACTGACTTCAGGACTCACATGTTACTTCCTACCAGCCCTAAGCTGAACTGTAAGCACCCTCTACAGCACTGTGCACACCTGTTACAGCAGGCAGGCATCACTTTGAATTCATTATCTCCAAGCGAAACACGCCACATAACATTTTCGAGACCACTTCTTCTTTCACTTCACCCAAATGGCAACCAAGTATGCAGATGCTATCTCCTTAAACTTCCTCAAACCCATGTTCTCTCCAGCCTTCATTCATTGCCCTAGTTTAAGCCTTCCTCATATTTTGCCTGAGATATTATTGCAAGTCTCCAAATAGTCTTGCCCCTACCAGTTCATCCTCTACAGTGCTGCCAGAGTGATGTTTCGTTTTGAGAGTCTCGCACCACCACCCAGACTGGAGTGCACTGGCGTGATCCCAGCTCACTGCAACCTCCATCTCCCAGGTTGAAGCCATTCTCGTGCTTTAGCTTCCCAAGTAGCTGGGATTACAGGGCGCCCACCACAACGCCTGGCTTTTTTTCTTTTTTTGAGACGGAGTCTTGCTCTGTCACCCAGGCTGGAGTGCAGTGGCGCGATCTCGGCTCACTGCAACCTCCACCTCCCTGGTTCAAGCGATTCTCCTGCCTCAGCCTCCTGAGTAGCTGGGGTTACAGGTGCGCACTACCACACCTGGCTAATTTTTTAATTTTTTGTAAAGATGAAATCTCACTATGTTGCCCAGGCTGTTCTTGAACTCCTGGCTTCAACTGATCCTCCCAGTGTGTTGGGATTATAGGATTGAGCCACCATCAAAATTATTCTTTTAGCTGTTTTGAAATGTACAGTAAATTAATAACTATGCTACCCTGCTGATCTATCCAACACTAGGTCTTATTTCTTCAAACTGTATTAATCTGTGCCCACTAATCAACCTCTCTTCATCCTCCCCATCCTTCCTAGCTTCTGGTAATACCAATCTATTCTCTATTTTCTTGAGATCCACTTTTTTAGCTCCCATGTGAGAGAGAACATGAAATATTTGTTTCTGTGCTTGGTTTATTTTACTTAACATAGTGACCTCTAATTCCATCCATGTTGCTGCTAATGACAGGATTTCATTCATTCTTCCGGCTGAATAATATATACATTTTCTTTAGCCTTTCATCTATTGATGGGCACTTAGGTTGATTCCATGTTTTGGCTATCGTGAATACTGCTGCAATAAACATGGGAGTGCAGGTATCTTTTTGATATATTGATTTCTTTCCTTTTGGAGAGAGAGAGATATATACCCAGTAGTGGAACTGCTGGAGCATACAGATCTATTTTTAGTTTTTTGAGGAACCTCTGTAGTCTTCCATGGTGGCTGTACCAATTTACATTCCCAATAGTGTACCAGGCAGGGCTTTCCTTTTTCCACATCCTCACTAGCATTCATTCTTTCTTTTTGGTAAAAGTAACTAATTGGGGTGAGATGATATCTGTGTGATTTTGATTTCCATTTCTCTGATTAGTGATGTTGAACATTTTTTGATATATCTGTTGGCCATTTGTATATCTTCTTTTGAAAACTACCTATTCAGATCTTTTGGCTATTTTAAAGTTGGATTATTTGTTCTTTTTGCTATTGCTTGAGCTCCTTGTGTATTCTGGTTATTAATCCCTTGTTAAGATAGTTTGCAAATAAAACATCCTCATCTTTCAAACTATACATTGTCACTTTCTCTGTGTTCCCTTTCCTGCCTGACCCTTTTCCCTTTCTGGCCTCTCCGTACGGAGTTACTCTTCTACTGTAGCACCTCCAATACTTCCTGGTACTTATATACTTATTTGTCTCTTCCTACTAGACTGTATGCTCAAAATTTATTAATCTTTGTAACTCCAAGGCTTACCCCAGTACTTAGCACAAAACAGGTGCTTAGTAAATGATGGTGACTGGTCTGAAGGCAGAGATGGTGTCTTACTTATCTTTGTATGTTGTGTTTAGTATGGTGGCTGGCAATTGTTTGGCACTCAAGTGTTTAAAGAATTAGAAAACACATTGGTGAGACCAAACTGAAGATATTATAAAACAACATTTAACTGCTTTAAATGAATTAAAGCTGCTGGGACAAATTATATCCATGATACTGAGAGAGACAATTTAGCGTTGCCAGTTTTAAGGAACCATGGAGAAGAGGAAAGTACTTATTTACTGTATGCTTATCATATGCCAGGCATTGGGCTAGCTGTTCTACATAGTTTCAGATGTTAGAAGCCTGGAGCTGGCAAATGTGGCTTCAGTCCACAGATTCTAGTGTGACTGCTTGGGACAATCTACCTGCTAACCCTCAAAATAACTTTTTCTTCTACTCTGTGATAGCCTTTCACATTCCCTACACTGTGTGTGTGTTAGAAATTAGTTCATCAGCCTGGGCTACACAGGGAGGCTCCGTCTCTACAAAAAAAAAAAAAAAAAAGAAAACATTAGCCAGGTATGTGTGGTGCATGCCTGTAGTCCCAGCTGCTCCAGAGGCTGACGTGCAAGGACGCTTGAGCTCAGGAGGTCAAGGTTGCAGGGAGCTGTGATTGCACTATTATACCCCAGCCTGGGTGACAGAGTGAGATCCTGTCTCAACAACACATTTTCTGTCTTATCTATCTTATCTATCTATCTATCTCAACAAAATAAAGAACAGGCATAGACATTTGAAAATAAAATTAACTTCTTAGGAAGAAGTTTCCTACTGCCAGGGATGTAGGTAACCATAGGTGTGGGTAACTTCTTTATGGATACAGATACATCTGATAGATGATTAATCCTGTTGATTTAAGGTTCTTCCCAGTGCCAAGATTTGATGAGGGGAGATTATAGCAATGGATCTAAATATGCCAAATTCTTTCAGGTGTATCCTGGGCTGCAAGGGATAGACAGGGGGGTTTAGTTGAAGAATCTGCAACTTATCCCACTGCAAATAATGCATCCAGGTACTTCCTTTATTTTGCTTTCCATCCCCCCCCCAGATCTTTTGAGGAAGATGCTTCTGGATCACTGTCTCTTCATGGTGCACTCAATGTAAGACTCCAGCAGGAAGATGGTTTCGTCCACCTGGATCTCACTGGCATCCAACCTGAGTGAAAAAGTAAAAGCATTTATTTGCCTAGACTGAATGTTCATTAGCATATTTAAGATTAGAGGCTAGGGTGGTGTGGCCATGGATAACTGCTTGGTTACCCCTGAAAGTGGATGGCAAGAAGGCAGGAGAACCAGTAGATCATTCTGCCATTTACCAAGCATCTTTTATGTGCCAGACACCATGGAAACTGCTAAGAATGCAAAATACAGAGCCTCTGTCCTGGGGGAGGGTAGTCTTTTTTTTTTTTTGAGACGGTGTCTTGCTGTCGCCCAGGCTGCAGTGCAGTGGCCGGATCTCAGCTCACTGCAAGCTCCGCCTCCCGGGTTTACGCCATTCTCCTGCCTCAGCCTCCCGAGTAGCTGGGACTACAGGCGCCCGCTACATCGCCCGGCTAGTTTTTTGTATATTTTTTTTTAGTCGAGACGGGGTTTCACCGGGTTAGCCGGGATGGCCTCGATCTCCTGACCTTGTGATCCGCCCATCTCGGCCTCCCAAAGTGCTGGGATTACAGGCTTGAGCCACTGCGCCCGGCCGGGGGAGGGTAGTCTTAATTGTTGTGGGATACAAAATCACAACACAAAAGTTGGTTGTTTTTGTATAACACTAGCAATGAACAATCCAAAAATGAAATAAGCAACCACTAACCTAGCATCCAAAAAAATACTTAGAAAGGCCAGATTTGAGACGCATTACTGAAGTAAAAGTAAGCCAGTGCAGTGGCACTTGCCTGTAGTCCCAGCTACTTGGGAGGCTGAGCAGGAAGATTGTTTGAACCTAGGCGTTCAAGGCCAGTCTGGGCAACACAGCCAAAATCCCCTCTTAAAAAAAATTTACCAGTACTTGATGAATAAGAGAGTGTATATGGTGATGGAGAAGAAGCTGAGAACATCTTCAGAACTGCTAGTTTACAAAAATAGGTGGATTAAATTCTGTTCAGCTAGCTGGAGAAGACAGTGAGTTTAGGTTTGCTCATGCTAAGTTGGAGGGTTACAGATGTCAAAATGGATTTTCTGGATAGTATTTTGAAATGTAGGTCTGAAGTTTGTGATGCTTACTTGTTGACATTACGTTTCAGGGTCTCTAGCTGCTGACGTTCAGGAGCTGTGATCATCTCCTCTATTTCTTGTAACTGTGCTTCCTCTGCACCTGTAGCCTGCATAGATGCAATGATGGCTTCTACCCTCTGAGATTTTTCTAGTAGACGCCTGTCAAACAAACACAACTCTGAAACATGTTCCCTAACCTGGGAGATTCTCTTACCACGTATGTCTGAGGCACAGCCCACCACCCTTTTACCATTTTCCTGGTCAAAGTAGATAATGTTACCTTCTAAGGACATTTTCTACAAACTTACTGGGAAATATAACTTTAATCCTGAAATTCTTACTGCCTCTCATTTGCACTTAAAGTTTGGTGCGTTTGTACGTCTCTCATAAATTTAATCTGAAAAATTACTTCACTGGGAGCATGTTAGAAAAGTGTAGACTAATGCATGATTTATACTAATCTAAGCCAATGATTCAATGCAAGTAGACTGGTTGCTATCTCTATTGGTTCCTATTTCTCAAAAAAATATTTTTTTTTGAGATGGAGTGTCACTCTGTTGCCCAGGCTGGAGTGCAGCGGCATGATCTTGGCTCACTGCAAGCTCCACTCACTGGGTTTAAGTGATTCTCCTGCCTTAGCCTCCCAAGTAGCTGGGACTATAGGTGCCCGCCACCACGCCCAGCTAATTTTTGTATTTTTAGTGAAGACAGGGTTTCACCATGTTGGCCAGGTTGGTCTCGAACTCCTGACCTCAAGTGATCCACCTGCCTCGGCCTCCCAAAGTGCTGGGATTATAGGCATGAGCCACACTGCCAGGCCCAGCATCTATTAGTTCCTATTTCTAGAGGAAATTTCCCCCTTAGGCCCTTGACTTTGAAAATTGTAAATAACTCAACTGAAAATGTTACTTACTTATTCTCTTTGGTTTCAAATTGCCTCCTTTCTATCAAGTTGGCTATGCTCTGAGGAAAGAGAAGACAGACCAAGGAATGTACATAGTTCTATTTCAGCAGCTCAGGGCGAAGTGGGCATATGAGGGGGACTTGTCCGTGTGGAGTTACCTTATAGCACCTGTGCAACAACATTCGGGCAGCTGACAGGATGTTCACAGTATATAAATAGAAGGTCCTGGATGGGGCATGGTCTGGTGTTTTGGGAATTTCCTATTTGTCCAATAGAAAGAAAAATAACAGAAATTATACTGTTTTAGAACTGGCAAAGTACACACTCATTCCACCTGGAGTTACTCAGCCCTCTTTTTTACTTATACTTTCCTGTTTCCTAGTCATTCAGTACCTGTGTTTATTTATTTATTTATTTAGAGACTGGGTCTTGCTCTGTTACCTAGGATGGAGTGTGGTGGCATGATATCGGCTCACTGCAACTTCTACCTCCGGCTCAAGCAATCCTCCCACCTCAGTCTCCCGAGTAGCCAGAACTACAGGCATGCACCACCATGCTCGGCTAATTTTTTACTTTTTTGGGCGTGGGGGAGACATGGTCTCACTATATTGCCCAGGCTGGTCTTGAATTCCTGGGCTCAAATGAGCATCCTGCCTTGGCTTCCCTAAGTGCTGAGATTACAGCTGTGCTCGACCCAGTCTCTGTGGTTTATGTCATACTTAGTCAAACGGAGAGCTGGGCTTCCCTGTTTTTTTATGACTGTCAGCATCCTGAGCTGGGGCAGAAAGGGAAGGCAACTAACATTTACTGAGCAACTCTATGTGCCAGGTAAATTCTATTTGATCTTCACAGAAAACCATATTATTATTATTTTTGAGACGGAGTCTTGCTCTTTTGCCCAGGCTGGAGTGCAGTGGTGCAATCTCGGCTCACTGTAACCTCTGCCTCCCGGGTTCAAGCAATTCTCCTTCCTGTCTCCTGAGTAGCTGGGATTACAGACACACGCCACTACACCCAGCTAATTTTTGTATTTTTAGTAGAGACAGGGTTTCAACAGGTTGGCTAGGCTGGTCTTGAACTCCTGACCTCAAGTGATCTGTCCGCCGAGGCCTCCCAAAGTGCTGGGATTACAGGCATAAGCCACCGCGCCTGGCAACCATATTATTTTTATTATCACCATTCATCACTGTTTTATAGATGGGAAAAATGTAACTTGCTTAATATAACTGGGTAAGGCAGAGCTCTAATCTGACTCCAAAATCCATTCTATTTACTCATAGGGTCTACTACATAGCCCTGCAGACTCAGTTAGATGTGCTGATAAATTTAAACTATTACAGAATTAAGGCTTAAGGAAGGACAGAAATAGAAGAGAAAAAAGACAGGATGGGTTTGGGGTGACGTCCTGGCTGTGCCTCTTTTTTTTTTTTTTGAGACAGAGTCTCACTCTGTCGCTCAGGCTGGAGTGCAGTGGCTCGATCTCGGCTCACTGCAACCTCCCCCTCTTGGGTTCAAGAGATTCTCCTTCCTGCCTCAGCCTCCTGAGCAGCTGGGATTATAGGCGCGTGCGTGCCACCAGGTCCAGCTAATGGTTTTGTATTTTAGTAGAGATGGAGTTACACCATATTGGCCAGGCTGGTCTCGAACTCCTGACCTCAAGTGATCTGCCCACCTTGGCCTCCCAAAGTGCTGGGATTGCAGGTGTGAGTCACTGTGCCCGGCTGCCTCTTTCTTACTAGGGCAGTTAAGGCCCCACATTATCCTCCAAGTGCTTGTGAATCATGTTTTTCTGTCTCAGAGCTGGATATAGAGTTTGCTTGGGGGTTCAGTATGTTTCCCTAAGAAGTTTCTCTCACCGTAGGCCAGCATTGCTGGTTGGCAATTATTACACCCTTGGTTGGTTACCTGGAGTGACATGAAATTTTCTGAGAGCATCTTATATAGCATATCCTTTGCCTCCTTGGCAGGAATCATCGCAAAGTCTTCCACTTGCTTTTGCTCTAGATGTTTCTTCTGCAAAACTAGACGGAATATTCTAGCACAGCGAGACCCAAATCTGGAAAGGAATGAAGAAAGCAAATGGCATGCTAACATAGAAGATTAGCTTTAGTTCCCAGTCATAGATGGGGTGGTGGTTCTATTCCATGTGTGGAGCCAGGACCAGAAAGGAACAGTGATCAGAAAATTATTCTACAGCTCCACAGGCTGGTGATGGTAAGGCATCACCAACTGATGTTAATCATAAGGCAGTCACCAACTGCTGACTCATTTGAGTGCCACAGTTCCTACATTTGTAAGCAAAGGCTTTAGGGAGGCTGGTTAATTGGAATTAAGCAGTAGGTTATTTTAGGGTAAAGAGCAGTATTAATGCGATCCATAGGAGTCCAGTGAAAAAATGGGGCAAAGTGTGCCAAGGTGTGGTTATATTGGTTGCTTACATAATGATCAAATTACTTCATTGGGGATAGGAAGTATGTGATCCCAAACCCAGTGTCCCCCTTACCTCTCCTGTACGACAGACTCCAGAGTGGCTGTGGCTAGGGATGCTAATGCCTTATGGAGGTCTTTATGTAGAGAATTAAGGTCACTCAGTAATGTTTTGGCCTAGTTATTATGATCTGAGTTTTACTCCTAAGTTTCTATTTTAAAGCTATTTTGCTTTTCATGTTATAATTTATGGTTTCAGTTATGGTACGTAAATATTCCAAAACTTTAATACAAGTGTTTAAGTAAGGGTTTTGCTTAACTACAATTTGGCGGATTAAAAGTCCTTTTTACTTCTTTTTGAGACAGGGTCTCACTCTGTCACCCAGGTTGGAGTACAGTGGCATCATCTCAGCTTACTGCAACCCCTGTCTCCTGGGCTCAAGCGATCCTTCCACCTCAGCCTCCTGAGGAGCTGGACTACAAGCATGCATCATTACATCTGGCTAGTTTTTGTATTTTTTGTAGAGATGGGGTTTTGCCATGTTGCTTACATGATCCTGAACTCCTGCGTTCATGCAATTCACCTGCCTCAGCCTCCCAAAGTTCTAGGATTACAGGTGTGAGCCACTATGCCTGGCTTCTTTTTACTTCTTTATCATCAATGCAGTTCACTGGAAATTCATAGAAAAATTTATTTAACAATTATTTCAATTTTCTAACTTATTTAGTGTAATAAACATTATCAAATCTTTCTTTCCTAAAGCACCATTCTGATTTATAGGTCAGGCTGCCTGACTCTAAGGAAATAACTGGTAAGGATACTGATGACATACATTCCTCCACCACTGTCGCCAGACTTTCCAACAAACTCTAGCTATTAAGAAAAAGAGAGAGTGTTAACTGAATGGAAGTCCAGTGATTCTGTTTCCAATGGAACAAATCTGACCAAAAGTCTGCAGCAGACAGACTATTCTCTGCCTAGCCAACCCAGACAATTTCTCCACATCTGGTTGTCTGGGTTGGCTAGGCAGAGAATAACTCTACAGGAGAATGATACTAGATATCAGTGCAGAAGTAAATTATCAACAGTACAGACTAAAGAAAAAAGAAAAAAAGCAAAAATAGACTTACAGGATCATCTGCCAGCAGAGTGAGATACTGATCAAGAACTTGCTTAGAGATGTTATAGCCAACAGGTAGGGATCTGAAGATCTATGGAGCAAAAGACACTTAAAATGGGTTTGGGAACTTAGAACTCCTAACTTTACTGAAATAAAGACGTTTTAGGCTGGGCACAGTGGCTAACGCCTATAATCCCAGCACTCTGGGAGGCTGCGGCAGGTGGATCACTTTGGCTCAAGAGTTGGAGAGCCTGACCAACATGGTGAAACCCTGTCTCTAGTAAAAATACAGAATTAGCTGGACGTGGTGGCGCATGCCTGTAATCCCAGCTATTTGGGAGGCTGAGGCAGGAGAATCGCTTGAACCTGGAAGGCAGAGGTTGCAGTGAGCCGAGATTGTGCCATTGCTCTCCAGCCTGGGCTACAAGGGCAAAACTCCGTCTCAAAAAAAAAAAAAAGTTTCAATTTTAGTTTTATCACAAAACTGTCCAAAAATATTCATAGCAGGATTGTTTGTAAGAGTAAAAAATTAGAAACACCCAAATGACCAGTACTGAGGAGTACACTAAAATATAGCATGGCCATTAAGTGGAATATGATACAGTCATTATGAAGAGTGAGACAAATCTATAGAAACTGACATGAAAAGTTTTACATACACTGTCATATAAAAAAACAAGTTATAGAACAATATGAATAGGTCGGGTGCGGTAGATCATGCCTTTGTAACCCCAGCACTTTGAGAGGCCGAGGTGGGCGGATCACTTGAGGTCAGGAGTTCAAGACCAGCCTGGCCAACATAGTGAAACCCTGTCTCTACTAAAAATACAAAATTTAGCCTGGTGTGGTGGCATGGGCCTGTGATCCCAGCTACTCGGGAGGATGAGCAGGAGAATGCCTTGAACCCAGGAGCTGAAGGTTGCCGTGAGCTGAGATCATGCTATTGCACTCCAGCCTGGGTGAAAGAGTGAGACTCTGTCACAAAAAAATGAAAAAAAAAAAAAAAAAGCCAAGCCAGCATGAATAGTCCCATTTTGGGGTTAAAACATACATACACCCACACATATGTTAGAGTATGCAAGGTCTGAATAAAGAAACATACCAAACCTTTTTTTTTTTTTTTTTGAGACAGAGTCTCACTCTGTCTCCCAAGCTGGAATGCAGTGGCGTGATCTCAGCTCTCTGCAACCTCCCACTCCTGGGTTCAAGCGATTCTCCAGCCTCAGCCTCCCAAGTAGCTGGGACTACAGGCGCCCACCACCATGCCTGGCTAATTTCTGTATTTTTAGTAGAGATGAAGTTTCACCATGTTGGACTATGCTGGTCTTGAACTCCTCAGGTGATCTGCCCATCTCAGCCTCCCAAAGTGCTGGAATTATACGTGTGAGGCGCTGCATCCGGCCTTTTTTTTTTTTTTTTTTTTGAAATAGGGTTTTGCTCTGTTGTTTAAGCTGTAGTGCAGTGGCATGATCAGTTCACTGCAACCTCAAACTCCTGGGCTCAAGCAATCCTCCTGCCTCAGCCTCTCGAATAGCTGTGACTATAGGCATGTGGCACCACACCCAACTAATTTTTTTAAAACATTTTTTGTAGACACGGGGGTCTTGCCATGTTGCCCAGGTTGGTCTTGAACTCCTGGCCTCAAGGGATCCTTCTGCCTCAACCTCCCAAAGTTCTAGGATTACAAGTGTGAGTTATTGCACCTGGCTGTAGAACTTTAAAATAAACAATATAAAAATGTAGGAATATTTAAGTAAATATAGTCATGCACCACATAACATTTTAGTCAACAATGGACCGTGTGCAGCTGTGGTCCCATAAGATTATACTGGAGCTGAAAAATTCCTACTGTTTTGTGATTTCTTGCTGTTGTAACATCATAGCACAATGCCGCCGTGAAACACATTACTCACGTTTGTGGTGAGGCTGCAGTGCAGTGGTATGATCTTGGCTCACTGCAACCTCTGCCTCCTGGGTTCAAGCGATACTCCTGCCTCAGCCTCCCGAGTAGCTGGGACCACAGGTGCACGCTACCATGCCTGGCTAATTTTTTTTTTCTTTTGTATTTTAGTAGACGGGTTTCACCATGTTGCCCAGGCTGGTGTCGAACTCTTGAGCTCAAGCAATCCACTAGCCTCGGCCTCCCAAAGTGCTAGGATTACAGGCGTGAGCCACCCTGCCCAGCCTGTTACTGTTTTTAATAAATACAGTGTAGCCTAAGTATGTAGACCTTCACATTCACATTTGCCATTCATTCACTGACTCCCGCAGGGCAACTTTTAGTCCTGAAAGCTCCATTCATGTTAAGTGCACTAAAGAGGTGTAGTTTTTAATTTTTCATACCATATTTTTACTGTACCTTTTCTGTGGTTTAGATGTTTAGATACACAGATGCCACTGCATTACAACAGCCTACAGTATTCAGTACAGTAACATGCTGTACAGGTTTACAGCCTAGAAGCCATAGGCTATCCCATATGGTCTAGGTGTGCTGTAGGCTACACCGTCTAGGTTCATGTAAGTACACCCTACGATGTTCACACAATGATGAAATCGCCTGACGACACATTTCTCAGAATGTATCCCGTTGTTAAGTGGTGCATGACTGTATTACTACGAAAGTAATATAAATAACACATATTGGATATATTAGATATCAGTATTTTAAATACAAGGGGTCAAATAATATCCTGAATGCCAAGGCTCTCAGAGTCCAAATCGTGGATTCTTAAAATAATTAGGAATAGGCTGTACTTGACGAACAGATACTTTGACTAAGTGAATAGTGTAGATTTTTAAAAGCTGGATCCTAAGAGACCAAACATTTCAGTGCTCACCACTTGAAGATAATCCCTGCTCCACATCAAACAAACGCCCTTCTCTATCAAGGCTCAGACCTCAACCCAAACCCAGGATCTGTGTATAATAAACGTTGTTAATACCCAAGAATCTGTCAGAAAGTTAGCGCAAGAACACAAAACTCACCTCATTGGAAGACAATGGCTGGGTGAAGGGAGCACTAGAGGAAGTGGTAATCTCACTCATTCGGAGCATGGTTCGCACAATCTCGCTGCTCGTCTGTTTGAAAAGTAAACTAGAATTCAGAAATCACAGTGCTGCCCCCGGCTCTCTGTGCCAATGGCCAGATATGACAAATAAGTAAATGTCCCTGATGACCAATGACAGACCCACTTAGGTATTACCTGGTCCATCCTGTTAGCGACTGCACTCACAATGGCTTGGTCACGGAAGTGTTGGTGGAATCTGTCAAGGTTGGCCTGCCAATAAATCCCGTCATCTGGAATGGGCTGAGGAAGAGAAAAGATTTAGAGAGAAACATTTAGATATAATGTAAAGTTTTCTGGTGAGGAGCTTGGATTTAATGGTTCACCATTTCTTTTCCTACACAGTAACAACTAAATTGGTTGGAGAAAAATCATTCAGTCATGTAGATTGGTGTCTAGACAAATCCCAACTTCAAACAGGTTCTCTAAGCTCATCTCCAATCTTTCTCTCCCTATTTTATTATTTTACTTTTTTTTTGAGATGGAGTTTTGCTCTTGTCACCCAGACTGGAGTGCAGTGGCGTGATCTCGGCTCACTGGAACCTCTGCCTCTCGGGTTCAAGCGATTCTCCTGCCTCAGCCTACCAAGTAGCTGGGATTACAGGCAACCACCACTGAGCTAGGCTAATTTTTGTATTTTTAGTAGAGTTTGAGTTTTACAGTGTTGGCTAGGCTGGTGCTGGGATTACAGGCGTGAGCCACCATGACCGCCCTTTCTCTCCCTATTTTAACTCTTCTCCATTACCCTCAAGTCTCTAACCTGACCCTTCTTCCTTCTCACTCTTGGCAGATGACTTTGCCTCTGATTTCACAGAGAAAATAGAAGCCACTAAGCCAGAACTTACTCAGCTCTGTGCACATCCTCACCACATTTCTTTCTTTTTTGTTCTTAACTCATATTTTCACTCACTTTTATCACAGCTGAAAAATGTTCCTTTTACCTAAGGTTAATGCCCATATTGGTATTCCAGATCTTACTCTCTCATTCATTCTTGGGGATCCAGCTCTATTTTACCCTGTCCTCTAACATCTTCAGCCTTTCCTTCTCTACCGCCTTCTTATCAGCCTTTACCCTGTCCAAGTCTCTTTTACTCTAGAATTCTCCTTCAACCCTATGCCTTCTCTTCTTTTCCTTACTGTCACAGCCAAGCTTCTCAAACAGTTGGCCATCCCAGCTGTTATCTCTATCTAGATTTACTTAACCCGTTTCCACCATTGTACTGAAATGTCAATTGTCACTTGCATTCCAGTGAAATTCCACAATTGTCCCTGAGGACTCTATGTTGTTAAGTTCAAATAATACTTTCCACTTCTGATCTTATTTAACCTTTTGGAAGCATATGACATGGTTGGACATTTTTTCCTTCTTAAAACTTTATGTGGCTCCTTGGATTTTATGACACCATTTTTTTTTTTTTCTTTTTAAAGACAGGGTCTTTGTCACCCAGGCTGGAGAGCAGTGGTGTGATCGTAGCTCACTGCAGCCTTGACCTCCTTGGACTCAGGTGATCCTCTCACCTCAGCCTCCCAAGTAGCTGGGACCACAGGTGTGTGCCACCACGCTTGGGTAATTTTTGTATTTTTTGTAGAGACAGGGTCTCACCATGTTGCTCAGGATGGTCTCAAACTCCTAGGCTCAAGTGATCCGCCAGCCTTGCCCTTCCAAAGTGTTAGGATTACAGGTGTGAGCCACTGGGCCTGGCTGACACTATTTTTTCTTGGTGCTACTTTGAACCTTTCTGGCCACCTTTCCTCAGTCTACACCGATTCCTCTTTCAGATCCCACCTATAATACTGGTGTTTTGTCAGGGTTCTGTCCATACCTTTCCTTTCTTTTTATTCTACATGCTCTACTTGGGTAATTTTATCTGCTCTCCAGGCTTCAACTATTGGTGCATTTCCAAATATGTCACTCTATCCTAGAACCCTCTCTCTCTTTTTTTGAGACAGAGTTTTGCTCTTTTGCCTAGGCTGGAGTGAAGTGGCACAACCTCGGCTCACTGCAACCTCCACCCTCCAGGTTCAAGCGATTCTCCTGCCTCAGCTTCCTGAGTAGCTGGGATTACAGGCCTGTGCCACCATGCCTGGCTAGTTTTTGTATTTTTAGTAGAGATGGGGTTTCGCCGTGTTGGCTAGGCTGGTCTCGAATTCCTCACCTCAGGTGATCACCCGCCTCGGCCTCCCAAAGTGCTAGGATTACAGGCATGAGCCACCGCACCCGGCCTATCCTAGAACCCTCTATTAGGCTTCAGATGCATAGACTCAGCTGCCTATTTGACACTTTCACTTGTTCTCCAAACTGTTCTGTTTTGTAAGTTTTCAGGTAACTGCACTATAACCATCCCAGTTTTTTTTTTTTTTTTTTTTTTTGAGACAGGGTCTTGCTCTGTTGCCCAAGCTGTAGTGCAGTGGCACAATTGTGGCTCACTGCAGCCTTGACTTCCTGGGCTCAAGTGATCCTCCCACCTCAGCCCCTCAGTAGCTGGGACTACAAGCATGTGCCATCAGGTCTGGTGGATTTTTTTTTTTTTGGTAGAGATAGGGTCTATGTTGTCCAGGCTGGTCTCAAACTCCTGGGCTCAAGTGATTCTTCTGCGTCAGCCTCCCAAAATGCTGGGATTACAGGCGAGAGCCACTGTGCCTAGACAACCCAATTTCTTTCTTTCTCTTTCTCTCTTTTTTTTTTTTGGAGATAGAGTCTCGCTCTGTCACCCAGGATGGAGTTCAGTGGTGCAATCTCGGTTCACTGCAACCTCTGCCTTCCAGGTTCAGGCCATTACCCTGCCACAGCCTCCCAAGTAGCTGTGATTACAGGCACCCACCACCATGGCCGGCTAATTTTTGTATTTTTAGTAGAGATGGGGTTTCACCATGTTGACCAGGCTGGTCTTGAACTCTGACCTCAGGTGATCCACCTGCCTCGGCCTCCCAAAGTGCTGGGATTACAGACGTGAGTCACCATGCTTGGCCGGCCAACCCAATTTCTTAAGCTACAAACTTGGGTATCACCCCTAGTCCCTTGCTGTCCATAATCTACCATCCTATTACCAAGTTCTATCTATTCTTCATAGTTATCAGATGTCTACTTTTCTCTCTCCTATCATTACCTTATTTCAGACTCTAAATCTTGGCCCATCTGGATTACTACAATAACCTCCTAACTGGTTTTTCTTTTTTCTTTTTTTTTCCCCTTTAAAACATAGCAGACACTATAAAAGGAATAACTGAGTTTTCTCCTTCTAATTTTGTTTTGCATCATTCTTCCCATTTCTTTCTTTTTTTTTTTTAAACTGTTTTGGATCACAGTTCCTTTGAAGAATGTAATGAAAGGTATGGAGAGCTTCACTCAAAAATGCACATAAGTACAAGCAGACTCTCTGAAATCCATCCATGGAGTAGTACAGGTTAGGAACTGCTATGCTATAATAATCTTTCTAACATATAAATCCAGTTACTTCATTTCTCTGCTTAAAATCCATCAATGGCTCTCCCTTGTCTTCAGGATAAAGTCCACACCTCTTAGACAAACATGTACACAAATAATAAATAATTCCAGTTATAAATATAAATGCTGTGAAGTATATGAAATGAGAAATGTGGTAGGGACCAGTGTAGGAGAGGACAATGGTGCTTGAAGTCTATGAAAAGAGCATTTAAGACAGAAATGATAAAAACAGAGACCACTACATGAAGATCTGGGGACAAACATTTGAAGCCAGAGGCATGATAAGGGCCAAAGTCTAAAGACTAGAAAGAGTTTGACATGTTTAAGAGATAGAAAGCCAGTAGGGGGAACACAGTGAGCAAGACGGAGATGGGTCAGAGGTGAGGTTGAAAAGCCTGTCTCCAACAGATCATACGAAGACCTAGATCATGTAAGGCTTCCTAGCCTGTATCTTGGATTTCTTCTAAGAGTAAAGGAAAGCTATTAAAGGAGTCTAATCAGTGGATGTATTGTTTTTTTTTTTTTTTTTTTGAGACGGAGTCTCGCTCTGCCGCCCAGGCTGGAGTGCAGTGGCCGGATCTCAGCTCACTGCAAGCTCCGCCTCCCGGGTTCACGCCATTCTCCTGCCTCAGCCTCCCGAGTAGTTGGGACTACAGGCGCCCGCCACCGCGCCCGGCTAGTTTTTTGTATTTTTTAGTAGAGACGGGGTTTCACCGTGTTAGCCAGGATGGTCTCGATCTCCTGACCTCGTGATCCGCCCGTCTCGGCCTCCCAAAGTGCTGGGATTACAGGCTTGAGCCACCGCGCCCGGCCAAGGATGTATTGTTTTGTTTTGAACTTAGAAAGTCATTTTGGCTACTAAGTAGGTAAGAATGCAGCTAGGGAGACCATTAACGAAAGGGTTAGGAAAGAGTTGATGAGAGACGGCAGTTAAAAGATGAGAAATGGTTGCATTTGAGGTAATTTTGGAAACTGGGCTGATATGTTTTACTGTGAGATTAGAGGGTTCCAAGGATTTTGGCCTAAGCAGAAATGGTGGTGTCCTAGGTGGCTGGCCTAGGTGGTAGTGTCTTTTACTAAGAGGAGGAATCAATTATTCTGTTTTGGCCACACTAAGTTTGAGATGCTTACTGACATCTTTATAGGCATGCTAAGGCGGCACTGAATATGAGTTCAGGCCTATGTATAGTTTTTAGACCCATTTTTCACCACTGTTTTTAGGTTCTTGCCATATTGAGCAATCTAAACTTTTTCTAGGCCCCTTTTTACATAGCCTGTTATCTCTGTTCAATGAAAGAATTAAGGCTCAGAAGGGAGACAGTAATGGTTCATTCTTTGTGAATGAATAGAATGGTTCATTCTATTTCTAATATTTAATGAGGTTCATAATCCTACTGCTTCTTAGCTCAGGAAGCTTTAAGCTCTCTTGGGGCTTGTTATCTGAGTGCTCTTTCTGGCCTGCTTCAGGGTGAGGACTTCTAATCAAGAAGCCCCATTACCTCCTTGTTATCTGTAGTATGTTTTGGTCTCTTGGCCTTGGGTTCCCCAGCAGCATCTTCATCAGATGATCTGCGCCTTTTACCTTTTCCTGCCAAACAAATAATTGAACACTTAGACTGTATGACTGTATGACAGCAAATGACCAAACATGAGAGCAGGTGTCTTTCATTCCAAAGGCATCTATAGCTGCCTCTAGATCAGAGTTGCTTAGGGGGCTGAAGAGCTATAAGAAATTCAAGTAAAGGATGAAATGATCTGAAACTCAACATGTTCAAAAAGAAGCTTATAGTCTTTCTCCTCCAATACTCTCTTTCATGGCCAATGATATCACCATTCTACCACATGTGCAAGTCAGACATACAAATGTCATTCTTTTTTTTTTTTTTTTTTTGAGACGGAGTCTCGCTCTGTTGCCCAGGCTGGAGTGCAGTGGCGCGATCTCGGCTCTCGGCTCACTGCAAGCTCCGCTTCTCGGGTTCACGCCATTCTCCTGCCTCAGCCTCCTGAGTAGCTGGGACTACAGGCGCCCGCCACCGCGCCCGGCTAATTTTTTTGTATTTTTAGTAGCGATGGGGTTTCACCGTGGTCTCGATCTCCTGACCTTGTGATCCGCCCACCTCGGCCTCCCAAAGTGCTGGGATTACAGGCGTGAGCCACCGCGCCCGGCACAAATGTCATTCTTAATACTTGTCTCCTTCACCCTCTGTTTCATTTTCCACCAGTCTGTCAACATTTACCTTTGCCCCATTCTCCCATCCTTTCTGTAGACAAAAAATCTTTTAAAAGTATAAATTAGATCATGTCATTTCCTAAAAAATCCTTTAGTGGTTTTCCTTTGCTCTTAGCATAAAGAACAAATGCTCTATAAGGTCTTACTTGATTTAGTCCCTGCCTGTTTCCCATCCAAGTACTAAGCAGGTCGATCCTGATTAGCTTCTGATATCAGACCCCTGCCTATCTATGTCTCTAACCTTATCTCATGCCTCTTTGCTTTGCTTACAATGCTTTAGCTATACTGACACTCTCTCATATCCTCAAATGCTTTTTTTTTTTTTTGAGATGGAGTCTTGCTCTGTTACCCAGGCTGGAGTGTGACAGAGCTGGAGTGCAATGGCATGATCTCAGATCTTGGCTCACTGCAAGCTCTGCCTCCCGGGTTCATGCCATTCTCCTGCCTCAGCCTCCAGAGTAGCTGGGACTACAGCACCTCCCACCACGCCCGGCTAATTTTTGTATTTTTTTTTTTTTTTAGAGACAGGGTTTCACCGTGTTAGCCAGGATGGTCTTGATCTCCTGACCTTGTGACCCGCCCACCCTGGCCTCCCAAAGTGCTCGGATTACAGGCATGAGCCACCGTGCCTGGTCTACAAATGCTGTTTTTTTTTTTTTTTTTACTACATAGTATTCCCTTTGCCAAAAATGCTTTTCCTCTGTTACCTCACTGTTAGCTTCCACTTTAAATCTTAGCTCAAATGTCACCTTCTCAAAGAAACATGAGGCCTAAACTCCCAGATGAATCCCGTCCCTCATTATATATTTTCTTCTTTTTTTCTGAGACAGTCTCACTCTGTCGCCCAGGCTGGCGTGCAGTGGCGCAGTCTTGGCTCACTGCAACCTCTGTCTCCTGGGTTCAAGCAATTCCCCTGCCCCAGCCTCCCGAGTAGCTGGGATTACAGGTGTACACCACCATACCTGGCTAATTTTTGTAATTTTAGTAGAGATGGGGTTTCACCATGTTGCCCAGGCTGGTCTGGAACTCCTGGCCTTATGCAATTCGCCTGCCTCAGTCTCCCAAAGTCTCCATTATATATTTTCTTTTTCTTTTTTTTTAGATGGAGTCTCACTCTGTTGCCCAGGCTGGAGTGCAGTGGCCGCATCTCAGCTCACTGCAAGCTCCGCCTCCCGGGTTTATGCCATTCTCCTGCCTCAGCCTCCCAAGTAGCTGGGACTACAGGTGCCCGCCACCTCGCCCAGCTAGATTTTTGTATTTTTTAGTAGAGACGGGGTTTCACCGTGTTACCCAGGATGGTCTGGATCTCCTGACCTCGTGATCCGCCCGTCTCGGCCTCCCAAAGTGCTGGGATTACAGGCTTGAGCCACCGCGCCCGGCCTCCATTATATATTTTCATAACACCTCATACTTTACCTTCATGGTACTTATCACGGTTTAATTATATATCAATGTGATTTTCTGATTAATGTATGTGTCATAATACTATGACAGTTCCTTCATAGGAATATTTCCTTCATAGTACTTATCACCGTTTAATGATATATCGATGTGATTTTCTGATTAATGTATGTCTCCTAAAGCCCCATGACAGAGACCATGATTTTTTCATTGTTATCCACCACGATGTTTGACACATAGCAAATGTTCAGACTGATTGGTAAATCAGTCTGATTTACCAATGGTAAATGTTCACCTGATTCATACATTTGATAATCAATCAAGAAGAATACACAATTAAGGCAAGTCACAGTTCCAGGGGTTAAAATTCCTTACCTATCAAGCTCAGCTTAGGAACCAGGTACATGTCCTTTTCATTAATGACAAGTGTGGGGGCAGGTGGTGGCGGCCCAGGGTCTGAATTCTCAGTGGTAGGTACTGAGGGGCAGCGTTGTACAAAGTGTGTGTCTGCCAGTCGTACAAATGTGTTTGATACTTCAGCATAGTCCATGGTCTTGCCATCTGCATAAGAGGAGGAAAAAGGCAGATGAGACGGCCTAAGATAGCTCAGGGTCCATTCCTGTAGCCAGCTGATCTATGCTTCTGTTAACAACTATGGATACAGTACTAACCCTCCATGGTCTCTGTGAGCCGGTCTGCCACTTTCTTCACAACAGCTGACATTGTCAGTTTGCCATTCAACAGAAGCTCCTCAACGATCAGTTCTCCAGTGTCACTGTACAGAGTTTTGGTAGTATAGATGTACCGGGGATATCTAAGCATTCGCAATACCCGGCTGCACTGGGCTTCATACTCCACCACACCACGTTTGTGCACTTGATAACTCACCAGGTTATGTTGGATGAGGACACACAGGGCTTTTTTCACCTAGATGGGACATAAAGAGAAGAGAGGAAAGACCTGAAGATATAGCTCATTACTGCTGGAAATTTTTTGTCCAACAACTTACTAAGCATCAGAAAATGGCTAGATAATTTCTGCACTTATTTTCTCTCCATTGGAGTAGCTAATAAGAATCAGACATCAATACAATAAATCAGGAAAATTCCTTGCTATATTTACTCTGATCCTTATCTTTCAAAACACAATTTACTTTCATCATTCTCATTCCTTAAAGGCAGTACTGAGATTAAAAGACCTATTGTGAATAAATGAGGTATGGCATGGGAAGAGCAAAGATTTGCCTAAAAGCTGTCATGAACTAGGAACACTTTGAGAAACAAAATGTTGATGCCTAAGTCCCATCCTTTTCTTCCCCAAATAACATTGTTCTGCTCCCAGGGCAGGTTTTCTTCATTTTTCCCTTTCTCAGGTGAGAAGAACAATATTCAAAGATGGGTGAGATAAATTAGTGAAATGAGAGAAAATTAATGTCATTTAGACATACCTGATCCAGTGATGTTCCTGTGTCATGGGCAATTACTCTTAGTGGCTGGCTGCCGGTTCTTATCAGATGGACTCCAATTTTTTCTACAATCTCTCCAAAATGCTCTTGCAGCAACAAAGAACAGAGCTTAATTTCTGCTTGAGTCATGGTACTGGGGAGTCTGAGAGCTAGGGAAAAAACACCAAAACGGTACAATGGAAAGTCTTTCATGCTGGAAGCAGAGCTGCTGAGTGTAAATTCATGTATTCTTTCTGGAGGGCAATTTGACAATACATATCAAAAAGCCTTAAAAATCTTGCATATGTTTGAAACAACAATTTCTTTTTGGATATTGTATCCAAGGAAAGAATAAAAAGCTAATAATAATGAAGTCATTAGTTCTCTCTATAATACAGACTTACTGGAAGCAATCTAACGTCTAACAATAAATGATGGCATACCCATACAATGGCATACTATGCCAACAAAGTTATTTAGTACCATGTGTATTCGTGTAGAAGAAAATTATTCATAATAGGCTGGTGCTGTGGCTCATGCCTGCAATCCCAGCACTTTGGGAGGCCGAGGTGGGCGTATCACAAGGTCAGGAGTTTGAGAACAGCCTGGCCAACATAGTGAACCCCTTCTATACTAAAAATACAAAAAAAATTTAGCTTGGCGTGGTGGCGGGCGCCTGTAATCCCAGCTACTTGGGAGGCTGAGGCAGGAGAATCGCTTGAAGTGAGGAGACAGAGGTTGCAGTGAGCTGAGATCGCGCCACTGCACTCCAACCTGGGCAACAGTGCGAGACTCTGTCTCCAAAAAGAAAAAGCAAAAAGAGTAAAATTATTCATAATATATTAAGTGACAGAAGCTGAAAAAATATAAAAATTCAATTATTGTAAAAAAAGGAAAAATGTATGCATAGAAAAAGACTGTGCATCAAATATACCTCTATGGGATTATGCATGATTCTGATTTTCTTTAAAGATCGGGAGTAGATGATTTTGCAGTCTGTCACAGACCTTAGTTTCTACACTTCATTGCTTGGAAGAATTAAGATCACTGTTCACAGCCCGGTGGAAGTGAGCAGGCAGTGTTATTCTTAGTTCATAAAGGAAATGATACTTTCGAAAAAGAAATTTAGGCGGTAAAGAACTGCTTCTCAACAGGGCGTGTCAAATAGGAGATGAGGTTACGTTGTTTGCAGGACAGCATTCAATTCTTAAACTTCTACTCCTTGACAAAGTTGACACAATCAGAAACGGACGTAGTTTATTATACGATTACTTCCTTATTACAAATTGCTACCAAACATTACTTATTTCTTCCAATTCCTAAGAAGCCTCAGTATCACCAGAGACCTATTTCGTCCATCCGCGTATCTTTGGAGAAGCATTCCCAGATCCCTTGCTATCCTCGGAAAGGACTTACAAGACGCTTGGCTCCTAGCTCTACACTCCCTTTACACAGGTTCCCATTCCGGATTTGGTCTCTTGGTCCAGTCAGTGCTGCCACGTTCAGACAGCATTTTCCACTAACCTCAGGATCAGCGCAGTTCAGGGACACCAACCCCAATGCTGCTGAACTTCCCGCGACGGCTTCCTGAGGCTCCCGCTGGCCTTCTGAGCGGAAGTGGAGCCCACCGCCCTTTCAAGGAAGAGGACGGCCACCGAAGAGGACGCGGAAAGGCAAAAAGCGCGTGCCGCTCTACGCTAGAGTTTCGGCGGCTTCCGGGGACGCTCTTTCTTTCTTCTCGCTGGAAAGCTGGAGGACCAGCGAGGGGCTGTTTGTGGAGCCGGCGGGCGGGCGGTTTGCCTCTCCTTCCTGCGCCTATTTGGTGCTGGGAGGCGGGCCGCAGGGTTGCTGTTGGCGCCGCCGCCTCTCTGGGTCTGGCCGACTCACGTGACTGACGCGGGCTCTGAAGCGGTGGGCCGCACCGAGGCGGCGGTGGCTACTGCAGCCCGGGAGGTAGCGGCCTGGCGAGGGACGGGCCGGCTGCCCTCTCGGACGGCCGCGGCGGAGGACAAAAATGGCGGAGGCTTCGGCGGCCGGGGCGGACTCGGGCGCCGCTGTAGCCGCCCACCGGTTTTTCTGCCACTTTTGCAAGGGCGAGGTCAGCCCCAAACTACCGGTAAGAGCCCCGTGTTCTCAGTACTTGGGAACCTCATAGATTCCTGGCTCTGATGTCCCGGAACTGGGTCTGGAGCTTTCCGCACACCCTTGACTCCCAGGACATCGGTCTGCCGAATACCTGCTGCCCACTTTTCCAGCCACTGGCCCTAGACCCTGGGCGTCACGGCCCCGGCCCCGTACCTCCTGCCCACCTCTTAATTCATCGTGGGCTGCTTCACCTGATCTCACCTCTTTACCTCTCCTGTCCTTATTATTATTATTATTTTTCTTAGCAAGTTTCCCTCTGATAACTCTCCCCTCAATTTTCTTGCATTCTTTTATACCTGGTCTTTTCCCCACGATGACCTCCCCCCATACTCCTTCCGCTGTGTCTTCTCACCTTCCTCTACGTTCTTTTCCACTTTTCACTTCCCCCGCCCCCGCCACCTCCCTTGTCAGTGAAGCAAAATAGCGGATTGCTGAGGATTGTCCCTATTCGGTTTTCTCTGGGGAAGGAAGGAAGCACAGAAAGAGGGTTGGATGGTATCTGTGAGGCGAAAAGGAGGATTTTGCTCTTCAGAGGTTTCCAGGGTCCTTGTGAAAGTGAAAATAGCAGCGTACTAATGACTTGCAGACGGCCTGCACTCCTATCACTATTGAAGGAAATGGCTTTAGGAAGAAGGCAGGAGGTACTGTTTCAACTTCGTTTATTTTGGTTGTCGTGTTGCCAGTGTCTTTAATACTATTGTTCCGCCCCCTGCCCTGTCCCTTTCTTCACTTAAGAAAAAGAGCCGGGATAGAATGCTGGGGTTGCTTCCTCTGACATGAAATTGGTTTTCACGAGTTTCTGCCAGACTGTTAGCTCCTTGACAGGCAGTGCTGTGGTTGTGAAAAAAGCACTTTTGTAGGTCAGGCGTGGTGGCTCAGGTCTGTAATCCCAGTACTTTGGGAGGACGAGGCAGGAGGGTATTTTGAGGCCAGGAGTTTGAGACCAGCCTGGGCAACACAGTGAGACTCCTCTCTACAAAAAACAAACAACACTTATGCAGCTTATTAGCCAGCACCAGCATCACAAACCCAGAAGCTGTTTTGGGTTGGGTTGTAGCTACTAGGAGGAGCTCCCCCAGGGTGAATGTCAGTCCTATCTTTGGCCAACTGTCTTCATGGTTGTTCCATTCGTTAGAAGTGTCCAGGTTCAGCCTTACCATAGAGTGGCAACATAATGTATGTTTATATTTATGGTGTCTCAGATACAGTGTAGGAGGAAGCCTTCTAAAGTGAGTCTGTATATCTTATTTCTTAGAAACAAATGGAGTCCAGTGAGTAAGTGCTTAAAGGGTGTTTTATAGTCTTCTCTCTCAAAAGTTTTGTTTAAGGCATTATGATATATTCTGTCCTCTCTACTTGCCTCACCCCCAACATCGGAGTCATAGTTTCATATAAATGCTACTTAGCTTTTTTTTTTTTTTTTCTCCCTTTGAGACAGTCTCCGTCTATCACCCAGGAGCATGATTTTGGCTGACTGCAACCTCCACCTGCCGGGTTCAAGCGAGTCTCCTGCCTCAGCCTCCAGGTAGCTGGGAATATAGGCACGCGACCACCACACCCTGGCTAATTTTTGTATTTTTAGTAGAAACAGTTTCACCTTGTTGGCCAAGCTGGTCTCGAACTCTTGACCTCAAGTGATCCGCCCGACTCGGGCTTCCAAAGTGCTGAGATTACAGGCGTGAGCCACCACTCCCTGCCTAAATGCTAGTTTTGCTTGCTGATTTTGCTGTGTGTTTATGGTTTTTTTTTCTTTTTTGGCCATATTTCAGTGCTGGGAAGAGCAGGTGCCTAGTTTTTTTCCAGCCAACATCAGAGCCTGCAGAACTCTTTTACCATAGAGAGGAGTCTGGAATTCAGCCAGTATGTGTGTAACCGACCAGGGGTATGTTGTTGAATGTGATGCCTTGTTGAATATTGCAACCTTAGCTTTTTTGATCTTTAAGTTGTTGTTCACTATTTTGCCTTTAAGAGTGAGAAGTTGGCCAGGCGTGGTGGCTCACGCCTGCAATCCCAACACTTTGGGAGTCCAAGGCAGGCAGATTGCTTGAGCTCAGGAGTTTGAGACTAGCCTGGGCAACATGGAGAAACCCCATCTGTACCAAAAAATAAAAAAATCTGCCGTGTGTGGTGGCATGCACCTGTAGTCCCAGCTATTCAGGAGGCTGAGATAGGAGGATTGCCTGACCCCAGGAGGCGGAAGTTGCAATGAGCTGAGATTGCATCATTGCACTCCAGCCTGGGCAACAGAGTGGGACCCTGTCTCAAAAAAAAAAAAAAAAAAAAAGAGTGAGAAGACAGTCTAAATTTCCACAATTGATTATATATTTTCTTCTCACCTTTAAGTCCTTATTTCAAAGGGATATTTTTAAAGGCTGAGTAGGTGTTTTTCTAAGCCTTACTTAATGCCTGGAGAAGTTTCTTGATCTTTTTGGTCTGATATGTTATTTGTCATGTCTGATTTGTAAATTGAGGCCTAACACAATTGAATATAACCAGATTCTTCCTAAATATATCCAAGGTTCTCAGCTGAGTGTCCTGGAGGTGATATGGAGCGATATGTGGTTCCTGACCTTAAGGATCTTACAGCTTTTGGGGAAAAACAAGGCAAACATGGAAAAAGTAACAACATAAAGGGGTGAGGATGTGTGCTTTAGGATACAGAGAGGGGAATTTCATAGCATTGATGTGGCCAGTGGGATTTAAATTGAGTTTTGAGGGATAGGTACATTTCAGGTTGAGAATTCCAAAGACTGTGAGGTAGCAAAAGGAAGGGGAGGGTGATGAAGAGGGGAGAAGCATTTAATAAATCATGTTTTTTCCACAACTAAAAGTTATATACTGTATTTTTTATAGTGTACAGCATGATTTATGTATACACGGAATGGTTAAATCAAGCTATTTAACAAGCATTACCTCACATATTTATTTTTGTGTGGTGAGAACACTTAAAATCTACTGTCTTAGTAATTTTCAATTATACAGTATATTCTCTCTTTTTTTTTTTTTTTTTTGAGACGGAGTCTTGCTCTGTCGCCAGGCTAGAGTGCAGTGGTGCGATCTCGGCTCACTGCAACCTCCGCCTCCTGGGTTCAAGCAATTCTCCTGCCTCAGCCTCCCGAGTAGTGGAGACTACAGGCACGTGCCACCATGCCCAGCTAATTTTTGTATTTTTAGTAGAGACAGGGTTTCACCATGTTGACCAGGATGGTCTCCATCTCGACCTCGTGATACACCCACCTCAGCCTCCCAAAGTGGTGGGATTACAGGCGTGAGCCATTGCACCCAGCCTCCTTTTTTATTTTTAAATAGAGACAGAATTTATTCTGTCTTGTTGCCCAGGCTGTTCTTGAATTTGTGGGCTTAATCTGTCCTCCCACTATAGCCTCCTGAGTATTAGTAGATAGGTGGGTTCCACCATGCACGGCTAATTTTTTTTTCTTTTTTGTAGAGATGGGATTTTGCCACGTTGCCCTGGCTGGTCTCAAATTCTTGGGCTTAAGCAATCTGCCTGCCTCAGCCTCCCAAAGTGCTGGGGTTACAGGCATGAGCCATTGCGGCTGACCTGATATGTGGTTTTTGTTTTTAATTCTGTTTATGTGATGAATCACATTTATTGATTTACGTATGTTGAACTAACCTTGTACCCCAGGAGTAAAGACTACTTGATTGTGGTGGATTCGCTTTTTAATTAATTAATTAATTAATTAATTTTTTTGAGAGGGAGTCTCGCTCTGTCGCCCAGGCTGGAGTGCAGTGGCGCTATCTCGGCTCACTGCAAGCTCCGCCTCCCAGGTTCACGCCATTCTCCTGCCCCAGCCTCCCGAGTAGCTGGGACTACAGGCACCTGCCACCACGCCTGGCTAATTTTTTGTATTTTTAGTAGAGAAGGGGTTTCACCGTGTTAGCCAGGATGGTCTCAATCTCCTGACCGTGTGATCCGCCCGTCTCGGCCTCCCAAAATGCTGGGATTACAGGCGTGAGCCACTGCGCCCGGCCACTTTTTATTTATTTATTTAGTTAGTTAGTTAGTTATTTATTTGAGACAGAGTCTCGCTCTGTCGCCCAGGCTGGAGTGTAGTGGAACTAGCTCAGCTGACTGCAACCTCTGCCTTGTGGGTTCAGATGATTCTCGTGCCTCAACCTCCCAGGTACCTGGGATTACAGGTTTGCACCACTAGACCTGGCTAATTTTTGTGCTTTCAGTAGAGACGGGGTTTCCCCATGTTGGCCGGGTTGGCCTTGAAATCCTGACCTCAAGTGATCTGCCTGACTTGGCCCCCCAAAGTGCTGAGATAACAGATGTGAGCCACCACACTGGCCTGCATTAGCTTTTTAATGTGCTGCTGGTTTGGTTTGTTAGTATTTTATTTAGGATTTTTGTGTCTGTGTTCATCAGGGATATTGGCCTGGAGTTTTCTTTTTTCATTGTGTCTTTGCCAGGTTTTGGTATCAGAATGCTGCTGGCCTCATAGAATGGGTTAGGGAAGAGTCCCTCCTCGATTTTTTGGAATAATTTCAGTAGAATTGGTACCAGCTCTTCTTCATATGTCTGGTAGAATTTGGCTGTGAGTCCATCTGGTCCAGGGCCTTTTCTGGTTGGTAAGTTTTTATTTTTCATTATTTTTTGAGACAGGGTCTCACTGTGTTGCCCATACTGGAGTTCAGTGGCATGATCACGGCTCACTGCAGCCTTGACTTCCCAAACTCAGGTGATCCTCTCACCTTACCCTCCTGAGTAGCTGGGCCTACAGGTATGTGCTACCACACGTGGCTCATTTTCTCTTTTGTTTTGTTTTGTTTTGTTTTTGAGAGATAAGGTTTCTTCATGTTGCCCAGACTGGTCTCTCCTGGGCTCAAGTGATCTGCCTGCCTTTGTCTCCCAAAGTGCTGGGATTGTAGGCATGAGCCATGGCCCTGGCCAGGTTTTTTATTACTGATTCAATTTTGGAACTCATCATTGGTCTGTTCAGAATTTCACATTCTTCCTGGTTCAGTCTTGTGGGGTTGTATGTTTGCAGGAATTTATCTGGAATTTTAGGTTTTCTAGTTTGTGTGCATAGAGGTGTTTGTAATAGTCTCTGAGGGTTTTTTGTATTTCTGTGGGATTGGTGGTAATGTCAGTTTTGTCATTTCTTATTGTGTTTATTTAGATCTTCTCTCTTTTTCTTTATTAATCTAGCTAGGGATCTATCAGTTTTGTTTATTCTTTGAAAGAACCAACTTTTGGTTTCGTTTATCATTTATTTGTATGGATTTTCGCATCTCAATTTCATTCAGTTCAGCACTGATTTTGGTTATTCTGCTGGCTTTGGGATTGGTTTGTTCTTGTTTTTCTAGTTTCTCTAGATGTGATGTTAGGTTGTTAATTTGAGATCTTTCTAGCTTTTTGATGTAAGTGTTTAGTGCTATAAACTTTCCTCTTAATTCTGCTTTGACCATGTCCTAGTGATTCTGGTATGCTGTATCTGTGTTTTCATTAGTTTCAGAGAACTTTCTGATTTCTCCCTTAATTTCAATTTTTACTCAAAAGTCATTCGGGAGCAAGTTGTTTCATTTCCATGTAATTGTATAGTTTTGAGAGACCTTTTTAGTATTGATTTCTATTTTAATTGTGCTGTGGTCCAAGAGTGTGGTTGGTATGATTTTGGTTTTTTTTGTCTACGCACTTCTCAAAAGAAGACATATATGTGGCCCAATAAGCATATGAAAAAATGCTTAACATCGATAATCATCAGACAAATGCAAACCAAAACCACAGTGAGATGCCATCTCACACCAGTCAGAATAGCTATTATTAGAAAGCCAAAAATAACAGTTGTTGGCAAGGTTGTGGGGTAAAGGGAATGCTTATACACTGCGGGTGAGAATTTAAATTAGTTCAGCCACTCTGGAAGGCTGTTTGATTTCCCAAAGAACTTAAAACAGAACTACCATTCTGCCCAGCAATCCGTTACTGGGTTATATACCTAAAGGAATATAAATCGTTTTACCAAAAAGGCACATGCACTTGTATGTTTATTGTGGCACTATTCACAAGAGCAAAGACATGGAATCAACCTAGATGCCCATCAGTGGTGGACTTAATAAAGAAAATGTAGTACACATACACCATGGGATACTATGCAGCTATTTAAAAAAAAAACAAAACAAAACCGAAATCGTGACCTTTGCAGCAACATGGATGCAGCTGGAGGTCATTATCCTAAGTGAATTAAAGCAGGAACAGAAAGCCAAGTATCACGTGTTCTCACTTATAAGTGGGAGCTAACATTGAGTACACATGGGCACAAACATGGACACGAGGGCTTACTTGAGGTGGTGAGGGTAAGAGGAGGATGAGGGTCAAAAAACTGTCTTGTACTATACTCAGTTGCTGGGTGACGAAATCTGTACACCAAATTCCAATGACGTAGTTTATCCATGTAACAAATGTACATATGTACCCCCAAACCTAAAATCTAAGAAAGATGTGTAGAAAACAAAGAGCAAAATGAAGGACATAAAACCTAAACACCATTTATAGTCAATATATAAAAAGGCTTAATACCCCAGTCAAAATCAGATATGGATAAATTGTATAAAAACAAAGTAAACAAAGAAGGTACTGACTCTTGTGATAGTTGGATACCAAGAACCATCACTTACTGGGGCATGCTGTGGCTCATACCTGTTATACCAGCACTTTGGGAACCCAAGGCAGGAGAGGATTGCTTGAGCCCTGGAGTTTGGGACTAGCCGGGGCAACAAAGTGAGACCCTATCTCTACAAAAATAAAAAAAATTAGCCAGGGGTGGTGGTATGTGCCTGTGGTCCTAGCTACTCAGGAGGCTGAGGTGGGGAAGATCGCTCAAGCCCGGGAAGTCAAGGCTGCAGTGAGCTGTGATTGTGCCAGTACACTCCAGTCTGGGTGGCAGAGCGAGCTTATCTCGAAAAGAAAAAGACTCTGTGATATAATCTAATCAGCTTCAAAAACTCATCTCATTCCTCCACACGCCCTGTGCTTTGGCCATAGCATTTACCTCACCATTCTATGTGTTACCTATTTTTAGACCTCTGTCTCCCTTTGTTTAAAATGTTCTCCCAGTCTGGACAACATAGCAAGACCCTGTCTCAACAAAAATAAAAAATAAAACTTAGCTGGGCATGGTGGCATGTGCTTATAGTCCTAGCTACTTGGGAGGCTGAGGTGGAAGAATTGCTTGAGCCCAGGACATTCGAGGTTACAGTGAGCTATGGTTGTGCCACTGTACTCCAGCCTGGGCAGCAGAGACCTAGTCTGGAGGAGAGAGAAGAGAGGGGAGAGAGGAGAGAAAAAAGAAAAGAAAGAGAAAGAAAGAACCCATCACCTATGAGTGCTGTCCTCACTGAACACCAGAGGCTGGGTATTGAGTTTACATCAGCTTTTAATGAGCTATTACTAGGTTTCTTCACCCATTCAATGGGAAGGACTGTTTCAGAGCCATGATTGTGTTCAGTGGGACTAGGTTGCAAGGTTTAATCACTCTTCTCTTCTTTTTAAAATTTTATTATTTCATCTTTTTTTTTTAAAGCCACATGTAGACTGAATTCATTTAATTTGATAAAATAACACTCCTTACTGCTAATCCTGATCAATTCTAGCTTTGTGTGTCTTTGGGTTGGATCTACCCAGATAAGAGGACAAAAGAGGGCAGGGCATGGTGACTAGCGCCTGTAATCCCAGCATTTTGGGAGGCCAAGGTGGGCAGATCACCTGAGGTCAGGAGTTCGAGATCAGCCTGGCCAACATGGTGAAATCCCGTCTCTACTAAAAATACAAAACTTAGCTTCGTGTGGTGGTGGGTGCCTCTAATCTAAACAATTTAGTGATTTAAGCTGGGCTCGGGAGACTGAGGCAGGAGAATTGCTTGAAAACCCAGGAGGCAGAGGTTGCAGTGAGCCGAGATTGCACCATTGTACTCGCAACAAGAGGGAGACTCCGTCTCAAAAAAAAAAAAAAAAAACAAAAAAAACATTCGAAAAGAGGACAAAAGGTTCATTTGGAAAGAAGATATTAAGAAATATGGAGAAATCATGAAGGGAATTATGAAAACATATTTCGTGGCATTGTTTTCTGTTAGGCTTCAAAAAGTCTCCATTCCAAGTGAGTATTGTTTAGGAATTTCTTCTTCTTATTGAAAGTGTTTTCCTATTTACAGTGAAAATAACTTTAGTAGAATTTTGTGAGTACTAAACTTGGATTTTAAAATCAGAGATTTCGATTCTATAGTCTGGAGCCTTAGGATTTCAAGTTTCTGTAGGATTGGGTAAAATGCCATTGTAGATTTTTTGGTCATCAGATGATAGAATAAATACTTAAAGTAACTTCAGAGTATTATTTTCAAAACCATAGCAGAAACTCGACCTATCTTATTGAGAGACAATGTGAAGCCATGACTAATGGAGTTAGTATGCTACGTTGATTATGAATGACTGGGTAGTACACCACAGAGGGCAGTGTCATGGAGTGTAAAGGTGTTATTCCGTCCCTACACCCTACCATCCGTCTTTCCCCATTAAATCAAGGTCAGGGAATGTAACCTTATGAGATTAAATTTGGTAGAGTCATCATTAAACAGGTGAGATAAATCATATGCAGAGTAACCTACTTTTGGTACTGATGAGACTAGGGTGGTTCTTTAAGTATTTTATGGAGATCAGGGTATCTTCCTAAATCCAGATGAAGAGATCAGGTTAAGGCCTGCTCACCTTCAGGCTCCACCTGAAGAAACTATGTAGTAGGCTTCTCTCCCTCTATCTTCTTCTTTTATCATCTTCTGTGATCTAATAAAATGTTTTCCTTATCAATAAGTAATGTTATCTAGTTTGGCTCTACCAGGTGCTACAGAAGGCATTCATCATTGAATTGTACTTGTAATAACTCTAATACAGGAAAATGTCCAAACCACCCATAATAAAAGTAGCTAAAAAGCAGATTTCCTAAAGACTTTGTGACCCTTTAAGCTCACTGACCTTTCTAAGTTGCACGATTCTTAGAAAGGTCCCAGAGAGGTATCTATCTGGTGTTATATAGCAGTTGCTAATTAAATATTTTTTGATTGAATGATTGATATGAGTTGAACACCCAGTAGTTATATTTAAAAAGTAATGACTTCAGTGTTTTGAGGTCTTTAAAAGGCTACAGTGGTACAAAATGCAGATGCTGCCATATGAAATTGGAATGTACAGTGTCAGTACATACATTCACTGCAATATCTAGAAATAAATATGCATTCTTATAGGTAGAGGCTAGTTTATCCTTGAAATTCTACTGATAAATATAAATGTATATATTGGGGAAATTTGTGTGGGACTTTTTCAGTATAAGGAAGAAAAAAATCTGAAAATTGAACTCACTGCAGATGAATTTTTTTGTATTTTTGGGGGAAGTACCAACTAGATGTGCTAACACTTTGTATTTCTTTATGTTTAGTTGCCTCTTTTTTTTTTTTTTTTTAAATGGAATTTCCCTCTTTCACCCTGGCTGGAGTGCAGTGGCGCGATCTCGGCTCACTGCATCCTGCACCTTACAGTTTCAAGCAATTCTCCTGCCTCAGCCTCCCAAGTAGCTGGGATTACAGGTGCCTGGCACCACGCCCAGCTAATTTTTGTATTTTTAGTAGAGACGGGGGTTTCACCATGTTGGCCAGGCTGGATCTCTTCACAGCCTAATGAGTAATAAAGGAGATAGCCTAGAGCAGTGGTTTTCAATTTCAGGTAGTTTTGTTTCCCAGGGAACATTTGGCAAAATCTGTAGACAATTTTTTTTTCTCACTTTGTTGCCCAGGTTGAAGTGTGGTGGTGTGATCACTGGCTCGCTGCAGGTTCTACCTCCTGGGCTCAAGCAATCCTCCCACCTCAGCCTCCCAAGTAGCTGTACCACCATACCACCACACCTGGCTAATTTTTAAATTTTTTGTAGAGACAGAGTCTTACTGTGTTGCCTAGGCTGATGTCAAACTCCTGGCCTCAAGCAGTCCTGCTTGGGCCTCCCAAAGTATTGGGATTGTAGGCGTGAGCCACCACACCCAGCCTGTAGACGTTTTTGATTTTCATAACTGGGGGCTGTGAGGAGGGCTGCTACTGTCGTCCAGTGGGTAGAGGCCAGAGATGCTGCTGAACATGCTACAGTGCACAGGATAGCCCCCTCAAAGAATTATATTGGGCCCAAAAAGTTAAGAGGACTGAGGCTGAGAAACCCTGGGATAGCTAGAGGGATAGTCAGTGTCATCTTGTGCTAATGGTGTTTAAGGTTTGTTTTGGTGTAGGTTTGATTTTTAATTTTGGGATCCCAGTGAATTTTCAGTAAGATAATTGAGACCGTATAATTTTAGGCAAAGCACTGATGGGAGAGATTGTTTAGAACAGGAACTAGGGCTCAGTTAGTGGCTGCGATTCCATTATAGCTATATCTGTTGGAGTCACTTTCTGTCTTTGGAGTTACTGAGACCAGAGGAATTGGATTACTCCTCTCAAGTTACGTACTGTAAGGGTGACTTCTAAAAGAAAACTATCCACATGTTTTGTCAGTTGGGAATTAATTGAGATAGTAACACTGCATGTAATTTAGTAAGACAGCTGAAAATTCCAGTTTGAAAACAAAATGAAAACAGACAACAAGCCTTACTTTTAGTTTTACTTTCTGTGTTTCTGTTACACTTCTCAGAAGTTTCATGAGCTCTGGAAATTTTGTGTTTAACCTCTTAGTTTCTTCAAATTCTTGGTTGAGGGGGTATATTGGAGTTATTAATCTTTGTTCTAAAATTCTTCAGGCGACTTCTAACTGAGTCATCTGACCCTCTCAGTTTACCTAAGTATATCCCACTGTAAAATAATACTTAGGTGCACGTATTGAAAGCTTGAATGAGGAATGTATCTGTATAATCCTAATTGAAAGGCAGTGTAAGAATGATGAGCAATCCTTATTTGCAGAGAAATAGGGCCATTACTGTATTGGAAACATTTTGGTGGTTGTTGTAGTTTCACACAGAAGTTTAGGTGCTGAAAAATTTTTCTTTTTTAAAAATTTCTTTTTTCAATTGTTTGCAGTTCAGAGTTTCTCAGAGGTCCCCAGATGCATGTATATCAGTTAGAAGTAGGCCAGGTATGGTGGCTCATGCCTGTAATCCCAGCACTTTGGGAGGCTGAGGTGGGTGGATCACTTGAGCTCAGGAGTTTGAGACCAGCCTGGGTGATATGGCAAAACCCCATCTCTTGAAGAAAAAGACAGAAGTGAGTTGGCTCTAGTGATTTTTAAACCAGGCATACTTTTCTTATATGATAAGTAGACTGTTGGTGACTCTTTCCCCAAAACAGACCAGTTTTTTTTTTTTTGAGACCTAAAGCCTCACTCTGTCACCCAGGCTGGAGTGCAGTGGTGCGATCTTGGCTCACTGCAACCTCCGCCTCCCATGTTCAAGCAATTCTGGTGCCTTGGCCTCCCGAGTAGCTGGGATTATGGGTGTGCACCACCACATCTGGCTAATTTAGTAAAGGCAGGGTTTCACCATGTTGGCCAGGCTGGTCTCAAACTCCTGACCTCAAGTGATCTGCCTGCCTCGGCCTTCCAAAGTGCTGGGATTACAGGCGTGAGCCACCATGCCTGGCCAGACCAGTTAGTTTTTATCTTCCTTGAAAATCTGTTAAGACAGATAATCTCTCTCCTTGACAATTTGAGGAAGTGTCACAGGAAACTTCTTAGTAGACAAGGTAATGTTTACCTCGTTGCCGCTTACTTTGATGTTATATAGATTTGAATAGGCTTTTAAACCATAGTACCATCTTCCAGAAGTTTCATTTTGCTTGCCTTTCACCATGCTTAGAATTTACATTCTCAAAAGAAAAAACAATTATAGTTACATGCTCTTTCTTACCTTTTGCTGGATTAACTGAGACCTGCAGGCATCCTACAGTGATGCTGATCTTCTAGCCCGTTAGTTCTCAAACCTCTCAGATCCAGTGCCCTCTTTTTATAAGTATTTTGAAGTACTCTCTTTAATGAAATGAAATCCACAGGTAATACAACTTTTCTACATACATACATATATATATATATGTATATATATATTTTTTTGAGACAGAATCTCTGTCAACCAGGCTGCGCTGCAGTGGCGTGATCTTGGCTCACTGCATCCTCTGCCTGCAGGGTGCTTCAAGCAATGCTCCTGCCTTAGCCTTCCAAGTACCTGAGATTACAAGTGTGCATCACCGCACCTGGCTAATTTTTTTTGTATGTATTATTATTTGTTCTTTGTAGGGATAGGGTTTCACCATGTTGGCCAGGCTGGTCTCGAACTCCTGGCCTCAAGTGATCCGCCCACCTCGGCCTCCCAAACTACTGGGGTTACAGGCGTGAGCCACCACGCCCGGCCCTACATATATAATTTAAAAAATTATCTTACAGTAAGATGAAGGATAAATAGAAAACATTTCTGACAGATTCGCTTGACATAACAGCTGCCTGAATAGACTGCTGTAAGGGTATTTGCAACTTAAATACCAGGAGAAGCAAACCAGTACAGTGAACAGTTCTTTGCAAATGTATAAATAAAACTCAAATACAGCTTCTTTCTTCTTCTTCTTCTTTTTCTTCCTCTTCCTCTTCCTCTTCCTCTTCTTCCTTTTTTTTTTTTTTTTTGGTAGAGATGGGGTCTCACTTAGTTGCCCAGGCTGGTTTTGAATTAGGCTCAAGCTGTCCTCCTCCTTGGCCTCCCAAAGTGCTGTGATTACAAACATGAGCCACTGTATCTGCCCCAAAGTACAGTTTTCTCTTACTTTAGTCAGCAGTTGCTTTTCTGGACATTCAGTACATATTAAAATTATGGACTGGGCACGGTGGCTTACGTCTGTAATCCCAGCACTTTGGGATGCCAAGGCAGATGGATCACTTGAGCCCAGGAGTTGGAGACTAGCCTGAGCAACATGGTAAAACTCTGTCTCTTCAAAAAAATTTTTAAAAAATTAGCCGGGCGTGGTGGCACATGCCTGAAGTCCCAGCTACCTGGGAGACTGAGGTGGGAGGATTACCTGAGCCCAGGAGGTCAAGGCTGTAGTGAACCGTGATCACACTGCTGCACTCCAGCCTGGGTGACAGAGTGAGACCTTGTCTCAAAAAATAAATAAATGAGTAAAATTATGCAGAAGGATTTGGTGCTTATATGTAGAATGGAATTAGGTTCTAGACTTTGGTAATTATACAAATTTTTAAAATCCAGTTAACTATTCATAAGGAAGTTTGAGAATAAAGACATTTTTTCTTTGTGCCAGACTTGCCTATGCTTTCCTGACCTCTGCCAATTGAATGTCAGTAACACTTTTTTTTTTCTTCAACTTTTATTTTAAGTCCCAGGGCACATGTGCAGAATGTGCAGGTTTTGTTGTGTAGGTAAATGTGTGCCATGGTGGTTGGCTTCACAGATCAACTCATCACCTAGGTATGAAGCCCAGCATCCATTAGCTGTTCTTCCTGAGGCTCCCCTCACAGGTCCCAGTGTGTGTTGTTCCCCACCATGTGTCCATGTGTTCTCATCATTTAGCTCCTACTTACAAATGAGAATGTGTGATGTGTGGTTTTCTGTTCCTATGTTAGTTTGCTGAGGATAATGGCTTCCAGCTCCATCCACATCCCTGCAAAGTAATCACTCATTCCTTTTTATGGCTGCATAGTATTCCATGGTGTATATGTACCACATTTTCTTTATCCAGCCTCTCATTGATGGGCATTTGGATTGATTCCATGTCTCTGCTATTGTGAATAGTGAGAAGCACTTCTTAACTGCTGTGACAACCAAAGCACTTCCATAGATGTCCCAAATATCCCCTAGATGATTGTATTGTCCTCTTTAAGAATGACCTTTAATCATACAGGAAAACGTTTTTCTGTTTTATCATTCACTCTGGTCTTTTTTTCTTGCTTATTATTCACTACTTTAGCACAGTCTTTTAGTCTAAAAGACAAAGATTTACTTGGCCTTTAGACAATTCCTGTATGTCTTCAAATTTCTTATTTCCTCACCACTCTTATTATTGATGTTTTCTTTTTCATCAGTGTTAGGACAGTGCCTTCGTACGTAGTAGATATTCAACTAGTATTTGTTGAATGAAGGAAACCTAATTGTAGGCTTTTTCTTCTTGCAGCTTTCTTCTTTTTGTACCTGTTGAAAATGATGGAGGTACTAGTGTTCATAAAAACCTTGAAAACAGGCTGGGCGCTGTGGCTCACACCTGTAATCCAAGCCCTTTGGGAGGCTGAGGCAGATGGATCACTCGAGGTCAGGAGTTCAAGACCAGCCTGACCAAAATGGTGAAACCCTGTCTCTACTAAAAATACAAAATTAGCCGGGCGTAGTGGTACATGCCTGTAATCTCAGCTACGCGGGAGGCTGAGGCAGGAGAATTGCTTGAACCTGGGAGGTGGAGGTTGCAGTGAGCCGAGGTTGCGGTGAGCCAAGATTGTACTACTGCACTCCAGCCTGGGCAACAAGAGCGAAACTCTTGTCTCCAAAAAAAAAAAATAAATAAAAAATAAAAAAAATAAAAAAATAAATTAGCTGGGTCTAGGTGCAGTGGCTCACACCTGTAATACCAGCACTTTGGGAGGCTGACGGGGGCAGATCACTTGAGGTCAGGAGTTTGAGACCAGCCTGGCCAACATAGTGAAACCTGTCTCTACTAAAAATACAAAAATTAGCTGGGTGTGGTGGCACACGCCTATAATCCCAGCTACTCGGGAGGCTGAGGGAGGATGATTGCTTGAACTCAGGAGGTGGAGGTTGCAGTGAGCTGAGATCGTACCACTGTACTCCAGCCTGGGCAACAGAGTGAGACTCTGTCTCAAAAAAAAAAAGAAAGAAAAAAAAAAAACCCTTGAAAACAAAGCAACAAAGCACAGACCTGTAGACTAATGACTGAAGGGTTGGCTCAAAGCAGCAGTTTGATGGACCACTTGCCATTTGTTAGTGGCCAGTAGAGTGGAGCCTCTTGTGGAATATGGCTTTATTTCTGCATATGAGAGCTTATAAGTAGAGGAGTCATCCCATAATTGCATGCCTTTCAGATAAACAGCTGATGGGCTTTGTAGGCAGAGTTACTTCATTAGTCATTAATGGCTGAATTTGCTGAATGAAAGTTTCTTTAGAGGATCTTCTCTAAGTACTAATGTGAGGTACTTTTACTCTCAAACTTATTAAACTGTTGGTTCCCTGATTTTGAATTTATGGTGCCAATTATTAGATCCTGATCTTGTAATATGGTCACTGCTAAATGTTTACAGGTATTAGTGTACCTAGTTAAGAAAAGTTAGGTTGAGGAATAGAAATTTTTATATCTTAGCTTCATTGGTTTGAAAAGTAGATATTTGGATTGCTGATATAGTGCAAAAACTTTATAAATGGTACATTTACTTTTTAATAACATGTAAAAGGCAAACAGCAAATTAATTTTCACTGCTAGTCTTGATTTGTATGTTTTAGATTAAAGAGTTGTTGACATTATAATAAAAAACCAAATAATGGTTGGGCAAAGGACATGAATAGACATTTCTCAATAGAAGGCATATAAGTAGCCAGCAGGTATATGAAACAGTGCTCAACATCACTGATCATCAGAGAAGTGCAAACCAAAACCAGAATGAGATATCATTATACCCCAGTTAGAATGGCCATTATTAAAAAGACAAAAATAACAGATGCTGATGAGAATGTGGAAGAAAGGGAACTCTTAAACACTGTTGATGAGAATGTAAATTAGTGTAGTCACTGTGGAAAACAGAGTGGATATTTTTCAAAAAAACTAAAAACTACCATACAATCCAGCAATCCCACTACTGGGTATTTATCCAGAAGAGAAGAAATCAGTGTATCAAAGGGATACTTGCACTTCCATGTTCATTGTAGTACTATTCACAGTAGCAAAGGTGGAATCAGAGTATCCATCAATGGATGAATGGATAAAGAAAATGTGGTGTGTATATATATGCAACAGAATACTATTTGGCCATAAGAAAGGATGAAGTCATGCCATTTGTAGCAACATGGATGGAACTGGAGGTTATTATGTTAAGTGAAATAAACCAGGCACAGAAAGACAGATATTGCATATTGTCACTCATATGTGGGAGCTAAAAAAGTTGATTTCATGCAGGTAGAGAATGGAATGATATCTAAGGCTGGAAGGGTGTGTGAAGGTAGAGGGTGTGAGGCATGTGGATAAAGAGAGGTTGATTAATGGGTATAAACATAAAATTAGATAGAAGGAATAAGTTCTGATGTTTGATAGCAGAGTAGAATGACTAAAGTTAACAACAATGTATATTTCAAAATAGCTAGATGAGAGGATTTCAGATGTTCCCAGCACATAGAAATGATAAATATTCAAGGTGATGGATGCCCTAAATACCCTGACTTGATATGCATGTACCAAAATATCACATGTACCCCATGAATATTTACAGATACCTGTAGCAATAAAAAAGTGGTTGAAAGTAATATTAATAAGTGAGAACCATTAATTTCCTGAATTTTTCAACCTTAGTTTACTAATCACTAAAATTGTTGGTTTATTATTCTCTATCAAGTGCAGGTGCTGATTGAATGGATAGGGAGAAGTTGTTTTAATATTATATTAGCATCCTATTTTAATATGCAATCAGTATTAGATGGACAGATTCAGAGTTCCTAAGGTTTCTAATAAGATTAGCAGTATAATATAGGTCTATCTCGTCTTGTAACACTAGTACTGTAAAAGGTTTCCAGAAGTATGTCTATTTCTATTCCTGAGTGATTGATTCTGAATATTTTCTTTGAGGACACACACATATACTCTATTTGTGAAGTACAGCACTTTGAATTTAGTTTGTATTTGATAATAACATTAAAATAACAGGCACTAGATTATGCAACAGTAACAGCAGTCCATTTTTATTTATTCAGTAACTGTATTGGTACCTTCTATATTCCAGGAGCTGTTCTAGGTACTTAGGCTGTTGTCTTAGTCCATTTTGTGTTGCTTATAAAGGAGTAACTGAAGCTGGGTAACTTAAAAGAGGTTTACGGCTGGGCGCAGTGGCGCATCACTGTAATCCCAGCCGCTCAGGAGACTGAGGCAGGAGAATTGCTTGAACCCAGGAGGTGGAGGTTGCCGTGAGCTGAGATCCTGCCACTGCACTCCAGCCTGGGCAACAGAAGGAGACTCTGTCTCAACAAAAAATAAACAAATAAAAGAAGTTTACTTAGCTAATTACTCTGCAGACAGTACAAGAAGCTTTGCACCAGCATCTGCTTCTGGTGGTACCTCAGGAAGCTTCCAGTCATAGTGGAAGGCCAAGGGGAAGCAGGTGTTCCACAAGGCAAGAGAGCAAGCAAGAGAGAAAGGGGAGGGGTACCACACTCTTAAATAACTACATCACTCATTCCTCTAAGGACTGCACCAAGACATTCATGAGGGATCTGCGTCCATGACCTAAATACCTCTTACTAGGCCCTACCTCCAACATTGGGGATCAAATTTCAACATGAGATTTAGAGGGGACACATATCCAAACTGTATCAGCTATATTAAGGAAGAAGTAAGGAGATTAATAAAATGTTGAGAAAAATGGGTAGTAAAATGAGGATTTAAATATTTTCTCCTCCTTTGGCTTTCTTTAAATTTGATATTTATTTATCTATTTTATTTTTTTGAGATGGAGTCTCTCTGTGTTGCCCAGGCTGGAGTGCAGTGGCACGATCTCAGCTCACTGAAACTTCTGCCTCCCGGGTTCAAAGATTCTCCTGCTTCAGCTTCCTGAGCCGCTGGGACTACAGGCATGCGCCACAATGCCCAGCTAATTTTTGTATTTTTAGTAGAGATGGGGTTTCACCCTGTCTTGAACTCCTGACCTCAAGTGATCCATCCGTCTTGGCCTCCCAGAGTGCTGGGATTATAGTCGTGAGCCACTGCGCCTGGACTTAAATTTCATATTTCATTTAAACATTATATTAATGTAGCTATCTCTGGATTAGAGCAAATGCCTTTTTGCCCATTTCAGGTCTGAGATACTGTTGTTGTAAGCTGTAGAACTAACAACTAGCCCTCATTTTGCAACTGTTGTCAGCCCTTTTTATAGCTGATTTTATTTATTTTAATTACATATAAATAATATTATAGTACTATGGGAAAAAATGTTTTATCTTAGCTGTTAAATTACTGAACCTTTCAGGGTCTTCATTTTCCTTGTCTGTAAAATGAGATAGTTGTGTTTATTCCTGCTAGCTACGGTTTAGTGATTTGAGCTTTGGAGTATTTTTGGATTTTTTGTAAGGAAATTTTCTTCTGTAGTTTTTCCACATAGATCATGTGGTAGCCACTAACATACTAGGATTTAGATTTTACCCCTGAAATAATCTGCTTCATGAGTTATAAACTATTAGTACATATTTTATCTTATAATGATGAACAGTCTTGAAAATGTTAGGATGGAGGACATAATGCAAAGCAATGTCAAAGTTTTCCTTTTATAAATCAAACAAAGCAATAATGCTGATAATGTTGACTAAATAAATTAAAACTTTTTTTTTTGAAGACTTGGGATTCAGTACCAGGTAAACTTGGCCTGGGATAATTTTTTTTTTAAGAACTGTTTTATGAATATTCTTTGTTTTGCTTTGAGGTTGCATTTACGTTGCTTTTGTTCTTAAAGTTCTATTCAGTTAACTAATTGATTTCTTAATCCAATAGTCAGTGGCTACTGTTAACAACCAGTTTGTATGTGATCTTTCCTGACCTGAATGTTCCTGCCGTGAATTGAATTAGGTCATACTTGTGAAGTTCTCTTATATCATTGTTGGAAAGTCAGTGCTAGAATTCCAAGTACTACTTTTATTTTGATTAAGAGTTCTCAGTCAGAAGCTCTGATTGCTCTGTGGGTACATGGTAAAATAGTACTTTTTAAAATGAAATGATGGTGATAGTAGATGGTTATTTAAAAAAAATATTTATACTTGGCAAAATAAAAAAGCTGGCAATGTGTGCGAGTTTCCAATTTTTTAATTTAAAAATCGAACTGCTTTATGGGAACCAAAAGTGTGGGAATCAGTAGTCTAGATCAGTGTTTCTCAAACTGTGTGCCAGGAGATTTAATAGGAGTTCAGAATTATGGTAAAATATTGCATACCAAATTGTTTCCCTATCTCCATCCCTCCACTTCCCCTTTTGTGACACAGAATGGCATATTAATGGTTCTGAAAAATCATTCATTAAAGCAGCATGTTTGATATTTAGTTCAGGCTTTTCTAAATCTAGTTTTTTCCCCCCCTTAACCACTGGTTAATATCTTGTGAAACATGGTTTGAGAAATATTCCATATCCAAATCACTCAGAATAATTTATTAGAACCTACAGTTGGTTGAGAATTTAGTATATTCCAGGTACTATCTCATTTAGATGAAGTGAGCTACCCAATATCACACAACTAGTTGGTTATTCTGTGTTTCCAGTCCAATTGTGTGTGTGTGTGTGTGTGTGCATGCATGCATGCATTTAAGATAGACAACATGATGTTTTGAAGTGCACATACGTAGTTGAAATGATTACCAGTCCAGCTTTGTTTTCGCTTCACATTCATTACTCTAACCACTTACGCTGTTGTGAAGCATTGCTCAGTTCTCATTTCAAGGCTAAGTACCTAAGACTAGGATATTCAGAAGTTCATTTTATATGCCTTTTGACTTCCCTAACTACTAGAATATGGTTAAGGGAAGTATGATTTTATCAGAGCATACACTTTGTAGGTGATTTTAGTGACTTTTAATTCTAGGTTATTTTTCTTTCTACATAATGCTTGGAATATACAGCTTAGAATTTTTGCTAAGTGAATGAATGTTGTCACTTTGTGAAAGAAGATTCTGTCAGCCTAAGCTAAAAGCAAGAAAATACATTTTCTAAACGATTGTGGTACACATCAGAGCTAATCATCTATACTTTTTGGCTCAATTTATCATTTTATATTTATGCCACTGGGTTGTTTCCTTTCTTGCTGCCTTTAGTGTGAGCAAGCCAAAAACACTATAAATCTTTTCTGCTATATTATGTTGTCTGAGGTTAACGTTTTCTCTGGTAATTCTTGTAGTCTCGTGTGTTTTTTCCATAGAAAATTTGGCTTCTTGACTATCTGATCAAGCTTGTATCAAGTAACACTTTGTCTTGTGACCTGATTTTCTGCTTTGGTACACAATGAGCTAAAGAAGCTTGGTTGATTATGCGCTCCTGTTTGGAATCTGTAATGTCAGTGTTCAATCATGGCCTGAATTAAGGAACAAAATGATAAAGGTGTCTGGGTGCGCTGGCTCACGCCTGTAATCCCAACACTTTGGGAGGCTGAGGCAGGTGGATCATTTGAGGTCAGGATTTCAACACCAGCCTGGCCAATGTGGTGAAACCCATTGGTCTACTAAAAATATAAAAATTAGCTGGGCATGATGGTGGGCACCTGTATTCCCACCTACTGGGAAGCTGAGGTGGGAGAATTGCTTCAGCCTGGGAGGCGGAGGTTGCAGTGAACTGAGATCGCGCCACTGCATTCCAGCCTGGGCAATAGAGTGAGACTCCGTCTCAAAAAAAAAAAAAAAAAGATAAAGGTTGTGAATGTGAATGTTACTATTCTTAGGGGTGAGACCATAAATAAATCAAGGTAGTTTTATTGGCCTGGAACTGAATCACAGCTCTTCAAACAGTATTTAAATTGTATAGGTATCCTTGTGTAACACTGAAACTGTGGCCTGTTGTTTTCCCTTTTAGTAAACTGCTTTTCCTTATTAATAGCCAAGAGAACAATTGCTTACAACTCCTTGAGCTCAGAGAACTAATTTCAAAATGTTTAGACTGGAAACTTTCTCTTTCTTGTAATGAATAAGAGGTATGTCTTCCTTATTTTCTTGAAGGAGAGGTGAGAGAAAGAAGTCAGTGAGGACAGTATTTGTACTTTAGAAACAGATATTCACAGAGACCTTGAGATAATGGTGGCACTGGGAACAGAACTCAGAAGTTCTGTTGTCTTTATTTTGGGGTTCATTTGATGGTTTTGAAAAGGGAGGAGGACGTATAACCTGGCTTGAAAAGGGAACCAGTCTCTAGAAAAAAGCAGGGTCTTTGACCTAGTGATGAGACTTAGCATCAGATTAAAAGTATTTTGGGTACTGGCCTAGAAGCTGTGATGTGTAGCAAAAATTTTGTGTTCTTAATTCTTCTAATTAGGAATTTCTGACTGTCTTGCCATGCGATACTCAAAGAGAATATGAACAATAGAATGTGTCTAACAATATTGTAACTGTCAGACTAGACAGAAAATGGACTTTTTTTTTGTTTTGACACTTTAATCACCATTGGAACTTCTGTTTTAGATAAAACAAACACTTTGAGTTGATAATGAAGAGGTAGAAAAACATAGCTGTGAAATTAGGAAATAAGTAGTAAGTCTTTATATTACATTTGATGCACTGAATATGTATTGGATACAAACTTGTGTAGGGTTCAAGAATATGTAAATTTTACATTATGTGACCTGATATAAATAGGTCTGAATTTGTAGCTCCTTGTCCTCTAAGATGTCACATATTGTGATAACTAATCCTTTGAAATACTGGAGGCAAAAGAAAATAATGCATTAAAACCACCCTTTCCCTTTCCTTCCTATATTTCTAGTGCTTTGTGTCCTCTTGGCCTGTTCTTTTTGTTGTTGTTGTTTTTTGTTGAGACAGAGTCTTGCTCTGTCGCCCAGGCTGGAGTGCAGTGGTGCCATCTCGGCTCACTGCAAGCTCCGCCTCCCAGGTTCACGCCATTCTCCTGCCCCAGCCTCCCGAGTAGCTGGGACTACAGGCGCCTGCCACCATGCTTGGCTAATTTTTTTTTTTGTATTTTTAGTAGAGAAGGGGTTTCACCGTGTTAGCCAGGATGGTCTCGATTGCCTGACCCCGTGATCCTCCCGCCTCGGCCTCCCAGAGTGCTGGGATTACAGGCGTGAGCCACTGCGCTGGGCCGGCCTGTTCTTTTATGTGGGTCAGCATCAGGACTAAGCTATGCTTAAGGAGTTGTTCTTGATTCAGAACCTGCTACTGAGTATCTTCACTAGAGTTGTTTACAGTAATCTTTTAGATCCTAGGGGGAGAGCAACTTAGTTTGCTGGAAACAGTTGGGTTCCTGTTTCCAATGATTCTAGGTAAGTAACTTAGGTTTTTTGTTATGCTTTTCTTTTACAGATGGGATGATAGAAATGACTCGGCCGGGCGTGGTGGCTCTCGCCTGTAATCCCAGCACTTTGGGAGGCTGACATGGGAGGATTGCTTGAGCTCAGGAGTTCGAGACTAGCTTGGGCAACATGGCAAAACATCTCTACAAAAAATTACAAAAGTTAGCTGGGTGTAGTGGTACATGCCTGTAGTCCCAGCTACTTGGGGCCTGAGGTGGGAGAATTTCTGGAGCCTGGGAGGCAGAGGTTGCAGTGAGCCGAGATCGTGCCATTGCACTCCAGCCTGGGCAACAGAGTGAGACCCTGTCTCAGTTTTAAAAAAAAGAAAGAAATTAGTTACTGAATTTTGAGGAGTAAGATTTTTTGACTATATACATTGGAAATATTTTGGGGGGAGGTTTGTTGTGAAGACTTGACGTATTAATATGTGAGTGTAGGATAGATTTCCATAGTGCCTGACATATAACTGGCATTTGATTCATTATTATTCTTGATTTAGTGTTCCTTTAAAAGCATAGTTCTTTTCTTTTCTTTTTCTTTTTTTTTTTTTTTTGACATGGAGTCTCACTCTTTCGCTCACGGCAACCTCTGCCTCCTGAGTTCAAGCAATTCTCCTGCCTCAGCCTTCAGAGTAGCTGGGATTACAGGCGTGTGCCAACATGCCTGGCTAATTTTTGTATTTTTAGTAGAGACGGGGTTTTGCCATGTTGGGCCGGCCTCAGATTCCTGGCCTCAAGTGATCCTCCCTCCTTGGCCTTCCAAAGTGCTGAGATTATAGGCGTGAGACACTGTGCCTGGCCTTTTAAAAGCATAGTTATTTTCAATCAACATGGTGTAATGAAAAGAAGATGGAATTTTGGATTCAAGAAAGACCAAGGTTTAAAGCTCCTTTTCTTTTCTTTCTTTTTTTTTTTTTTTTTTTTTTTTTGAGATGGAGTCTCGCTCTGCACTCTGCGCTGTGCCCAGGCTGGAGTGCAGTGGCGCAATCTTGGCTCACTGAAAGCGCCACCTCCCGGATTCACGTTACTCTCCTGCCTCAGCCTCTCTAGTAGCTGGGACTACAGGCTCCCACCACCACGCCCAGTTAATTTTTATGTATTTTTAGTAGAGATGGGGTTTCACCGTGTTAGCCAGGATGTTCTCAATCTCCTGATCTTGTGATCTGCCTGCCTCAACCTCCCAAAGGGCTGGGATTATAGGCGTGAGCCACCATGTCCGGCCTAAAGCTCCTTTTCATCCCTTGGGCTATGTTCTGGTTTTCTATTATTGCCTAACAAGCCTATCCAAAATGTAGTGGCTTAACACAATAACTTATTATTATCTCTCACGTTTCTGTGGATTGACAGGGTTCAACTGGACACTTCTCCCCTTAAGGTCTTTCATGTGGTTGTGGTCAGATGGTACCTGGAGATGGGGCCATCTGAAGACTCTGCCCTAGGCTGGATCTAAGATGGTTTTTTCCTTTTACTTGTCTGATGTCTCTGTGCTCTTTGAGATGGCCTGTCTATCCATCAGAGTAGCCTAAACTTATGTGGCTGCTCAGGGTTCCAAGAGTTAGGAAGTAGAAGTTGCCAGGCAGTTAAGGGCTTTGGAACTGGCACAGTATTGTATCAAAGAAGTCACAGGGCCTCCCAGATTCAAGGGGCTTGAGAAATAGACTCCATGTCTTTAAAGGGAGTGGGAAGGTCACATTGCAGAAGAATATATGGGCTGAGAGATCTTATTGGGGCTGTCTCTGGAAGGTCATCTGGGCACAAACAATTTTTTCCTTCATTTTTTTGTCTGTAAAATAGCAGTAACAATATTTACCTCACAGAGTGGTTAAGTGGAATAGCACAGTGTCAAGCACAAAATGTGTTTGGTAAATATAGGTAGACTTCCCCCCTTAATTCTAACGTAACAAATTACTTCTGATCTTCTACTTTAAATGGCCACAAGTTTGCTCAGTATATGGTTTGGTTAACTGTTTCTTGACCCAACTACGTTTCTCAGACTGTTGTAACTTAACAACAAAACAAACTTTATCATGGAAAATTTCAAACACATCAAAGTAAAGAGAATACCACATTAACAGAATAAAGGACAAAAAACTGTATGATCATCGCAATTGATGCAGAAAAAGCATTTGACAGATCCAGCACCCTTTCATGATAAAAACACTCAACAAACTAGGAATAGAAGGAAACTCAGCATATCAAAGTGCATTTATGAAAAGCCCACAGTGGCCTGGGCGTGTTGGCTTATGCCTGTAATTCCAGCACTCTGGGAGGCCAAGGTGGGAGGATTGCTTGAGTCCAGGAGTTTGAGACCAGCCTGGGCAACAAAGTGAGACCTAATCTCTGCAAAAAATAAACACAATTAGTCAGGCATGGTGATGTACGCCTATAGTCCTAGCTACTTGGGAGGCTTTGGTGGGAGGATTGGTTGAGCCTGCAGTCAGCCAAGATTGTACCACTGCATTTCAGTCTGGGCAACAGAGCAAGACCCTTCCCACCCTCACCTACCCCCCTACCCGACAAAAAAAAAAAGCCCACAGTGAACATCTTATTCAGTGGTAAAAGACCGAAAGCTTTCCCCCTAATATCAGGAACATGGCAAAGATGCCCATTCTTGCCACCACTATTTCAACATAGTATTAAGAGTCCTGACCAGAGCCAATTTAGGCAAGAAAAAGAACTTAAAATCACCCAAATTAGAAAGGAAGAAGTAAAATTATCTTTGTTCACAGATGATATGATTTTATTTGTTGAAAACCCTGAGGCCGGCCGCAGTGGCTCATGCCTGTAATCCCAGCACTTTGGGAGGCCGAGGCAGGCGGATCACGAGGTCAGGAGATTGAGAACATCCTGGCCAACATGGTGAAACCCCGTCTTTACTAAAAATACAAAAATTAGCTTGGGCATGATGGCAGGCACTTGTAGTCCCAGCTACTCGGGAGGCTGAGGCAGGAGAATGGCGTGAACCTGGGAGGCAGAGCTTGCAGTGAGCCGAGATCGCGCCACTGCACTACCAGCTTGGGTGGCAGAGCGAGACTCCGTCTCAAAAAAAACGAAAAACAAAACATAAATACTGCTGAAAAGAATTAAAGAGCTTACAGATAAATAGAAAGACAACCTGTGTTCATGGATTGGAAGACTTAATATTGTTAGGATATGAATTCTGCCCACAGCAATCTACAGATTCAACAGAATACCTATCAAAATCCCAACAGCATTTTTTTTTGCAAATAAAAGTTTCATCCCAAAATTAATTTGGAATCTCAAGGTACCGCTAATAGGCAAAACAGTTTTGAAAAAGAAGAACAAAGCTGGAGGACTCAAACTTTCTGATTTCAAAATATATTACTAAGCTACGGTAATAAAACTGGTGTGGTACTGGCATAACAACAGACATATAGACAATGGAATAGAGACTCCAGAAATAAACCCTTGCATATGTGGTCAGATGATCTTGGACAGGGGTGCCAGGACCACTCTGTGGAGCAAGGACAGTCTCTTCAACAAATAGTGTTGGGAAAACTGGACTTCCACATGCAAAACAAAAAGTTGGACTCATATTTTACGCTATATATAAAAATTAACCCAAAGTGGATTAAGGACCTAAACATAAGACCTAAAACTGTAAAGCTCCTAAAAGAAAACTTAGGGGAAAGGCTTTATGATTTTGGATTTGACAGTGATTTCTTGCATATGACACCATAAGCACAGGCAACAAAAGCAAAAATAGACAAATGGGACTGTATAAAACTTAAAAACTGTGGTGCATCAATGAACACAATCAACTTGAAAAGGCAACCTGTGGAATGGGAGAAAATGTTTGTAAATTGTGTATCTGTTAAAGTATTAATGTCCAGAAAGTAGAAAGAACAACAACTCAACAACAAAAGATCAAATATACAGATTAAAAAATAGGCAAATGACTTGAATAGTCATTTCTCCAAAGATAATAAACCAGTGGTCAAGACGCATTTGAAAAGATGTTCAACATCACTAATCATCAGAGAGATCAACATCACTAATCATCAGAGAGATCAAAACCACAATGAGATATCACCTCACACCCATTAGGATGCCTTCTATTAAAAAACAAACAGGGAATTATGAGTGTTAGTGAAGATTACGAGAAATTGGAACCATTCTTGTGCACTGTTAGTGGGACTGTAAAATGGTGCAACTGTGATGGAAATCAGCATGGCAGTTCCTCAAATAATTAAAAATAGAATTACTATGTAATCCAGCAAACTCACTTCTGTGTATGTATCTAGAAGTATTCAATGCAGGGCCTCAGAGATATTTTCACACCTATGCTAATAGCAGTACATTCAGGATAGCTGTGAGGTGAAAACAACCCAGATGTCCTTGATGAATAAATAAAATATGGTATATACACACAATGGAATATTATTTAGCCTTAAAAAGGAAATCTGTCACATGCTGCAATGTGGGTGAACCTTGAGGATATTAAGTGAAATAAATCAGTCAAAAAAAGACAAATACTGTATGCTTTCACTTATATTAGGTATTATTACTGAAACACCAGGGGTGTATTCTAGGTCATGCTGCTTGCTGCACAGAAAGCCAGTCACTGAGACAATGAGTATTGCCAGGGAAGGAGGTTTTAATTGGGTGCTGTAGCTGAGGAGACAGGAACTCAGTCTCAAATCCATCTCCCAGGCTGACTAAAATTAAGGGCTTATATAGCAGGGAAGAGCTGTAACTACATGAGGAAAACAGGAATTAGGGAGAGATAAGGAAGAGAAGTTGGTCAGCAGGAAGCAGGAGGTCACTTAGGCAGTCATGATGTGTTGAGGGGTCTGAGGTTTCATTATTTAGATGCAGCGATCTGGTAAGTTTCAGTTCCTTGATATATCTGGGAGACCTGATGGTTTCCTGAGAAAGGAACTCAGATAAGACAAATGTAAGTTTTTCACGTTTTAAGACTGGGAGAGTCAATTTCTATTTTTTTCAAAAGAAACTATAATCATCAGTTCTGTGGGACAGTTGGGTTGTTGGTGTCAGTATCAAAAATTACAAATTCATAGAAACAGAGGTAGAATGGTGGTTACCAGGGAATGAAGGGGAGAAATGGGTTGTTGTTGTTTAATGGGTATAGAGTTTCAGTTTTGCAAGATGAGAAGATTCTGGAGATGTTTCACAGCAATGTGAATATACTTAACACTTCTGTTACACTTAAAAATGGTTAATGTGGACCGAGTGTGGTGGCTCATGCCTGTAATCCCAGTATTTTGGGAGGCTGAGGCAGGCAGATTGCTTGAGCTTAGGAGTTCAAGACCAGCCTGGGCAACATGGTGAAACCTCATGTCTACAAAAAATACAAAAATTAGCCGGGTGCAGTGGCATGCACCTGTAGTCTCAGGAAGCAGAAGTTACAATGAGTTGAGATGATGCCTCTGCGCTCCAGCTTGGGTGACAGAGGGAGACCCTGTCTCAGAAAAAAAAAAAAAAAAAAGGTTAAGATGGCAAATTTTCATGTATTTTCTACCACAAAATGTGTGGACAGAATAATATAATGAATCTATATGTATACAGTTTCAACAATTATCAGCTTATAACCAATCTTATTTCATTTCTGTCCTCATCTAACGCCTTGTCTGTTGATTAGTTTGAAGCAATTGATAGAGTTTTTGAGCTCTTAGAGTGAAGGGGTGGACCCTTAACATAGCTGGAAATCATGGGAAAGCTAGTGACTTGTGTGAATCCAGAAGAAAAGTGGTACTAGTAAGTGGAGTGATATGAAGCCTTTATAAGGAAAATCTAGAAACAGGAAATACAGTATCTTTAGAGTGTCATTTTGGGGTTTCCAAGTATCTAAGAGGCAGATTAAAGAAATGGAAGTGAAATAGTTTTCTGAGACCAGACTTTGTTCTGAAATCAGACTACTAAAGTATGTAAGATACAAATGTGCATTTTTTACTTTGATAATTAGAGAATGAAGATCTTGTATATTCTAAAAAGTTCTCTGTTGTTTCTGTAATGTTGATTGCAGGAGGATAGTCCAGGCTGTGATGTTTATTTTATAATTAGCTACTTTTATCAAGAGTAATTAACAGAGCATTTGGGAAGAGTTTTGGCTTTTCTTCCCTGAAATCAAAATATAACTATTGAGAAAGCTTTGATTGTTGCTTATAAATGGAAGGAGTACTTGTCACTTCCAAATGACAGGAAGAACCATAGAGCACTTCTACAGTTTGATTTATATCTCTGAAGTGTCATGTTCCTGTGAAGGAGCTATAGTGGTTGACAGCCTGGTTCCTAGAACTGAGGAGGCGAAGCCAGCTGAGCTTCTGGATTGGGTGGGGACTTGGAGGACTTTTGTGTCTAGCGAAAGCATTGTAAATGCACCAGTCAGCAGCTCTGTATCTAGCTAAAGGATTGTAAACACACCAATCAACACTCTGTAGAAAGGTACCAATCAGCACTCTATAAAATGGACCAATCAGCGATCTGTAAAATGAACCAATCAAGCGGGATGTGGATGGGGACAAATAAGGGAATAAAAGCGGGCCATCCTCAGCCCAGTGCAGCAACGCGCTCGGGTCGCCTTTCAAGTAGTGGAAGGTTTGTTCTTTCGCTCCTGGCAGTAAATCTTGTTGCTGCTCACTCTTTGGGGCCGCACTACCTTTATGAGCTGAAACACTCACCTGGAGGGTCTGTGGCTTCATTCCTGAAGCCAGCGAACTCACGAATCCACCGGGAGGAACAACTCCAGAGGCGCAACCTTTAAGAGCCGTGACACTTCCTGCGAAGGTCTGCGACTTCACTCCTGAAGTCTGCGAGACCACGAACCAACCGGAAGGAATAAACGCTGGACACATCTGAACATCTGAAGGAACAAACTCCAGACACACCATCTTTAAGAAGTGTAACACTCACAGCGAGGGTCCGCGGCTTCATTCTTGAAGTCAGTGAGACCAAGAACCCACCGGAAGGAATACATTCCGGACACAGAGCCGTGACTGGGACCATGTGAAGTGGGGACTTCATGTGATCCCCATCCGAGATGACACCACTACACTCCAGTCTGGGCGACAGAGTGAGACTCTGTCTCCAAAAAAAAAAAAAAAAAAAAAGAAATTAGACGCCCCTTGCCATACAGAAAGTTAGGGAAATAGTGTTCTAGTTACAGGAAGCTTTTGGGCAATGCTGAGCTTGATGAGTTCGAAGAATCAAAAGAAGGCTAGTTTGTGGCTAGAACACACTGAGGGAGGGGAGAGGTGGGTAGTCTAGAATGAGATTGTCAAGTTGAGCACAGACCAGCCCTGTAAATCGTGTTAAAGAATTTAATTTTAAGTGTTTTTGTAAATAATTGAAAGATTTTAAGCGGGGTAATGACGTGGTCTGTTTTATGCTTTAAAAAAGATGGTTCTTTTTTGATTTTAGATCGGAAAGGACTAAATGAGAAGCAGGACACGACTTAAGAGGGAAGATACTCAGGCTGGGCGTGGTGGTCCAGGCCTGTAATTCCAGCGCTTTGAGAGGCTGAGGCAGGCAGATCACTTGAGGTCAGGAGTTCGAGACTAGCCTGGCCAACGTGGCGAAACACCGTCTCTATTAAAAATACAAAAATTAGCCGGGTGTAGTGACACATGCCTGTAATCCCAGCCACTCTGGAGGCTAAGGTGGGAGAATTGCTTGAACCCAGGAGGCGAAGATTGCAGTGAGCCAAGATGGTGCCACTGCACTCCAGCCTGAGTGACAGAGCGACACTTCATCTCAAAAAGAAAAAGGAAAAAGAGGGGAAGATATTTAGTGCTCAGAGCCAGTACTGGCTTGGGTTAAGGTAGAGGCAGCGGCACAAGGAGTATGTAGATTTGGGAAATGTGTTTGTGTTTGGAGCACCAGGATTTGATGGTGGGAGGTGAAAGAGAGGCGTTAGGAATGACCCCTGGGTTTCTAGTATGAGCAAACTGGTGTGCCACGTCTCGAGTTGGGGTGTGTGTGTAAGAGAGAAAAAGCGTGTGAGAGAGCATACATATAAGAGTGAGTGAGTCTGGAATTCAGAAGACTGGCCTGGGATAGAGATATACATTTGGGGGGAGTTGGCATATAGAGATATTTAAAGCAATAGGAATGAGTGAGAGAGGGAGAGAGAAGAAAGAGGGCCTAGCACTGTGATTTCATTTTACTATTGACTCTTTTTTTGAATTTAATCTTAGACATTAGAATAGATAAGGTTAGCTTTCCAAAGTCAGTCTCATTTGCATTCGGCATTCAGATACACTCGTGTATGTATGTGTATATGTGTATATGTGTGTGTGTGTGTGTATGTGTGTGTATATATATATATATATTTTTTTTTTTTGATACAGGGTCTCACTCTCACCCAGACTATAGTGCAGTTGTGCCATCACAGCTCACTGCAGCCTCAACCTCCTGGGCTCAAGCGATCCTTTGGCCTCAGCTTCCCAAGTAGCTGGGACTACAGGCATGTGCCATCATGCCTGGCTAATTTTTAAATTTTTGTAGAGACGAGGTCTCACTATGTTGCCCAGGCTGGTCTCAAACTCCTGAGCTCTAGCAATCCTCCCGCCTCAGCCTCCCAAAGTGTTAGGATTGTAGGTGTGAGCCACCACGCCTGACCAGATAAGTTTTCTTAATGGGAGAGCAAGGGAGGGAGTTGCAGCTTTCTGGGAGGGTAGCAGATGAAGGAGTAGAGGAGGACTCAGGGATTTATGTGGTCCTCAGATTACTTTATTTCTGGAGTAGTTTACAGTATGCCTGTTGTGAATGTGTCTCATCCTTCATGTGTGTAGTGGGGAAAAAAGGTTGAGTTTCTGATCCTGAAGGTAAAGTTGATATTAATAGTTATCTAAAGTTTGCTACATTCTGACCCCATCTGCCTGTCTGCATATCCACATTCATACCACTCCCAACCTCCATGCATGCTGTTTTCGATCATCATGGTCCTAAACCTATTATTTCCTTTTTCATTGGACAAATTATTTTAGGTGTGTGTTTCAGTCAGAGCTTTCCCTAGTTCTCCCAGGCAAACTCTGTATTTGTTTCTGTTTCCAGTGTTCGTTGATTATAGCAATTATTGTATTAGATTCGCTGTTTCTTGGTTTGACTGTCTCCTCAAGAAACTAATCTTTTTGACATGAGGGATTTTTTTTTTTTTTTCCTTTTTAAAAAGCATTTGAGGGCCAGGCATGGTGGGTTATGCCTGTAATCCCAGCACTTTGGGAGGATCACTTGAGCACAGGAGTTTGAGGCTGCCATGAGCTGTGATTGTGCCGCTGCACACCACTCTTGGTGACAGAATGAGACCCCATCTCTTTAGAAAAAAAGCATTTGAGTGTTTGAATTGCCATCCTGTCTTTCTTTGAAGAGTCAAATGCAGCTTACATCATCTTCGGGTAAAACAAAATTTTGGGTTCAGAAACTATAGGGCATAAGAAAATAGCTGAACTGGGCACAGTATCTCATGCCTGTAATTCCAGCACTTTGGGAGGCCAAGGTGGACAGATTGCTTGAGCTCAGGAGTTCTTCCAGACCAGCCTGGGCAACGTGGCGAGACCTTATCTCTGCCAAAAATACAAATAGCTGGCCATGGTGTGTGCCTGTGGTCCCAGCTGAGACCAGGAGGATTGCCTGAGCCGTGGAAGTCAAGGCTGCAGTGAGCCAAAATTGTGCCACTGCACTCCAGCCTGGGCAACAGAGTGAGATCCTGTCTCAAAAATAAATAAATAAATAAATAAGAAAGAAAATGGTTGAAAATGTCTTTCCTGTGCCTTTGGAGTCCAGGATGAGGTTAAAAAAAAAATGTTTCCCAGATCTATTTTCATAGGTAGTTAAAATATACTTTAAAAAATTATTGTAAGGTAGTGTCTAAAGTGTATTCTTATCCCCAACGCTTGATACTATTTAAAAGAAAGATTTATTATTGAAGGAAATAGAAATTGACTTAATGGAATTGTTTTGGTTATTTGAATTGTCATTTCTGTAGGGTATTTGAGAATGTTAGGTTTTATTTGGAATCATTGATAAACAGAAGATAGATTAGAATAGAAATATTGTACCGCTTCATTGTTCCTAGTCTACAAATTGATTTATGCTGTTACTCAGTTTATGTCTCTCTCTCTTTTTTTTCTTTTTTGAGGTGGAGTTTAGCTTTTGTTGCCCAGGCTGGAGTGCAATGGTGCAATCTTGGCTCACTGCAACCTCCACCTCCCAGGTTCAAGCGATTGTCCTGCCTTAGCCTCCTGAATAGCTGGGATTACAGGCATGTGCCACCACGGCTAATTTTGTAATTTTTTTTTTTTTTTTTTTGAGACGGAGTCTCGCTCTGTCGCCCAGGCTGGAGTGCAGTGACCGGATCTCAGCTCACTGCAAGCTCCGCCTCCCGGGTTTACGCCATTCTCCTGCCTCAGCCTCCCGAGTAGCTGGGACTACAGGCACCCACCACCTCGCCCAGCTAGTTTTTTGTATTTTTTTTTAGTAGAGACGGGGTTTCACCGGGTTAGCCAGGATGGTCTCGATCTCCTGACCTCGTGATCCGCCCGTCTCGGCCTCCCAAAGTGCTGGGATTACAGGCCTGAGCCACCGCGCCCGGCCTTTTTTTTTTTTTTTTAAGTAGAGATGGAGTTTCTCCATGTTGGTTAGGCTGATCTCAAATTCCCGACCTCAGATGATCCACCTGCCTGGCCTCCCAAAGTGCTGGGATTCCAGGCATGAGCCACCATGCCCGGCCCAGTTTTATGTCTGTTGTATGTATAGTAAAAAGTAGCAGTCTCTTTCTTTACGTAGTAAAAAGTAGCAGTTTCTTACCTTTTTTTTTTGAGACAGAGTCTGAATCTGTCGCCCAGGCTGGAGTGCAACAGCACTATCTGGTCTCACTGTAACCTCTGCCTCCTGGGTTCAGGAAGTTTTCCTGCCTCAGCCTTCCAAGTAACTGGAACTACAGGCACACGCCACCACACCCCAGCTAATTTTACATTTTTAGTAGAGATGGAATTTCACCCTGATGGCCAGGGTGGTCTTGAACTCCTGACCTCAAGTGATCCGCCCACCTTGGCCTCCCAAAGTGTTAGGATTACAGGTGTGAGCCACCACGCCCAGCCTAAAAGTAGTGGTTTCTATACCTGTCATTATCATAATATTTTACTGCTTTGAGATATATATATATATATATATATATAGTGGAGCTTTTTTTGTTAGATTTGAAGAGAAAATTAGACGATGAATTCATTCTAATTAAAAAAAAAAACTAGATTTTAGGCCAGGCGTGGTGGCTTACGCCTGTAATCCCACCACTTTAGGAGGCCAAGGTGGGCAGATCACCTGAGGTTAGGAGTTCGAGACCAGCCTGACCAACATGGTAGAACCCCGTCTCTACTAAAAATACAAAATTAGCTTGGCATGGTGGCAGGTGCCTATAATCCCAGCTACTTGGGAGGCTGAGGCAGGAGAATGGCTTGAACCTGGGAGGGAGAGATGGCAGTGAGCTAAGACCATGCCATTGCACTCCAGCCTGGGCAACAAGAGCAAAACTCCGTCTAAAAAAAAAAAAAATAGGCCGGGCGCAGTGGCTCACGCTTGGGAGGCTGAGGCGGGGGGATCACCTGAGGTCGGGAGTTCAAGACCAGCTTGACCAACATGGAGAAACCCCGTCTCTAGTCTCTACTAAAAATACAAAATTAGCCGGGCGTGGTGGTGCATGCCTGTAATCCCAGCTACTTGGAAGGCTGAGGCAGGAGAATCGCTTGAACCCGGGAGGCGGAGGTTGTGGTGAGCCAAGATCGCACCATTGCACTCCAGTCTGGGCAACAAGAGCGAAACTCCGTCTCAAAATAAATGAATAACCTAAATTTTAAAATAAAGAAAAAAATCTTTGGCACTCTACCTTTCAGCTGTCAGTGGAAACCACTTAGGTAGCTATGAAACAATTCTTCAAATATTTTATGGAATTCTGTATTTGCCAGAGTATAATAGAAAAAACTAGGCCGGTACTGGACTGGGCGTGGTTGCTTATGCCTGTAATCCCAGCACTTTGGGAGGCCGAGGCGGGTGGATCACCTGAGGTCAGGAGTTTGAGACCAGCCTGACCGACATGGTGAAACCCCGTCTCTACTGAAAATACAAAAATTAGCCAGGAGCTTATAATCCCAGCTACTCAGGAGGCTGAGGCAGGAGAATCACTTGAACCCAGGAGGTGGAGGTTGCAGTGAGCCGAGATCATGCCATTGCATTGCACTCTAGCTCCTGAGGTCCTGGGCAAGAGAGCAAGACTCCATCTCAAAAAAAAAAAAAGAAGGCTGAGTATGGTGGCTTACGCCTGTAACCCGACCACTTTGGGAGGCCTAGGCAGGTGGATCAGCTGAGGTCAGGAGTTCGAGACTAGCCTGACCAACGTGGAAAAACCTCATCTCTACTAAAAATACAAAATTAGCCGAGCGTGTTTGTGCATGCCTGTAATCCCAGCTACTTGGGAAGCTGAGGCAGGAGAATCATTGGAACCCAGGAGGTGGAGGTTGCCGTGAGCCGAGATCATGCCATTGCACACTCCAGCCTGGGCAACAAAAATGAAACTCTGTCTCAAAAAAAAAAAAAAGAAAAGAAAAGAAAAAGAAAAAAGAGGAAACTAGGCTGGGCTCAGTGGCTTATGCCTGTAATTCCAGCACTTTGGGAGGTTGAGGCAGGAAGATCCGTTCAGGAGTTTGATATCAGCTTGGGCAACATAGCAAGACCTCATCCTCTACAAAAAAAAAAAAAAAATTAGGCATGTTGGCATATGCCTGTGGTCCTAGCTACTCTGAAGGCTGAGGCAGGAGGATCTCTTGAACCTGGGAGATCGAGGTTGCAGTGAACCATGATCATACCACTGCAGTCCAGCCTGGGTGACAGATCACAAAAGAAAAAAAAATACTACTTGAGTCAGCAAGTACATACCGCATTTCAGAGCCTCAGCTTGTATACTGCATGTTATTCTGAAACTACAGATCTCACTTAGCTTTCTAATGAAAAATTTTTGTTTCTTCCTTTCTTTTATAGGAATATATTTGTCCCAGATGTGAATCAGGCTTTATTGAAGAAGTGACAGATGATTCCAGGTATTGTACAAGCTCATGAATAAGTCAGACATTATATTATCAAAACTATTTTCTCTCAGCATGGACTGAGTAAATTGAATTTGTTTTATAACTTACACTCTACAGAGAGAGCGAGAATGAGAGAGAGAGAGAAAGTAAGTGTCAGTGAGTGCATGAACTTGCACAAAAGAGGGCAGAAGAATGGGAGAGGAAAAAGAAAGAAAAATGGGAAAATTTGGAAAGTAATAAGATAGCAGATGTGGTGTTATGCACTGCTTCTGATTGTATGTGGCATTCCATGTACAACTGTACGCATGTCAGAGTAAATCTGGTAAGTTTTCATTTATTAGCTGAGACTTGGGGGCTTATCTTAGATTATTAGTTGGTTTTTAGTGACCACTCTGATGCCTGAAGGTAAACTGCTGTTATACCTCTTTGGTGGGTTAGGGAGTGACTTCTGACATAGATACCTAATCAGGTAAACAGGCTGTTCTAGTCAGGGAAGCTGTTTGTTCCTCTACTTTGAGGAAGCCTTGAGTCTCTTGTTCTTATTAAGATTATTTGGCCAGTGTGGTGGCTCATGCCTGTAATCCCAACACTTTGAGAGGTCGAGGTAGGTGGATCACCTGAGGTCAGGAGCTCGAGACCAGCCTGGTAGCCTGGTCAACATGGTGAAATCCCATCTCCTCTAAAAATACAAAAATTAGCCGGGTATAGTGGCAGGTGCCTATAATCCCAGCTACTTGAGAGGCTGAGGCAGGAGAATCACTTGAAACTGGGAGGCGGAGGTTGCAGTGAGCCAAGACTCCAGCCTGGGCAACAAGAGCGAAACTGTGTCTCAAAAAAAAGAAAAAAAAAAGATTGTTGCTGTCAAACTTAGGCCATCTTTCCAGTGTAATATTAATATATGGATTTGCAGTGCTTGGAATTTGTTCTTATTGGCCTTAGTAAAGGTATACAGCTGATAAAAAGGGGAAATATTTCTGGAAGTGACTTACATATTATTTTTTTGTTTATGTGAACAAAACTATAAAATGTGTTTTCTTGTTTTTTTTTGTTTTTTGTTTTTTTTTTTTGAGACAGAGTCTTGCTCTGTTGCCAGGCTGAAGTGCAGTGGTTCGATCTCGGCTCACTGCAACCTCTCCCTCCCGGGTTCAAACGTTTCTTGGGCCTCAGTCTGCCCAGTAGCTGGTACTACAGGTGTGCGCCACTGTGCCCTGCTAATTTGTTTTGTATTTTTAGTAGAGACGGAGTTTTGCTGTGTTGGCCGGGCTGATCTCGAATGCCTGGCCTCAAGTGATTCGTCTGTCTTGGCCTCCCAAAGTGGTGGGATTACAGGCATGAGCCACTGTGCCCAACCTAAAATCTTTTTTTTTTTTTTTTGAGACGGAGTCTCACTCACTCTGTTGCCCAGGCTGGAGTGCAATGGCACGATCTTGACTCACTGCAACCTCTGCCTCCCAGGTTCAAGTGATTCTCCTGCCTCAGCTTCCCAAGTAGCTGGGATTATAGGCACCTGCCACCACGCTTGGCTAATTTTTGTATTTTTAGTAGAGATGGGGTTTTACCATGTTTGCCAGGCTGGTCTTGAAGTCCTGACCTCATGATCTGCCCGCCTCAGCCTCCCGAAGTGTTGGGATTACAGGTGTGAGCCACTGCACCTGGCCTAACCTAAAATTTTAATAAATTTTAAAATAGCATTGATAGGATGGCCTCTTTTGGTAAACACAATGGCACATTTGTTCTTTTGGGGCTATTTGGTTAAACGTTGGTCTGAAAATTGAAGAAATACTGACTGGTCAAAAAGAATCTGTAATCTGAAGCATCTTAATCTTGGAGTGACTTTGGGGATTTTAATGGCAGTAGGTAATTCCTTTACTGTTACTGTTGGCAGAATCTAAAGTTTGAAGGTACCTTCCACAACCAGGAAAAACTACACATTTTACAGTATGTACTATTAGTTTTACTTTACTAATGATTGGTGATTATATGTGTAAACAAGCTGGAGCTTCTGGGGCAATATGTGGCATGGGATCTATTTTGATACAGTTAAATGTCATCTTGGTTTTAAATAGTACAATACCAACACTAAACCTTTAAGATTAGCATGACTGCAAAATTAGCAGTTTTGTGTGGATGGCATGCTAACTTGGGATAGCTTTTTGTTTGTGCCATTATAATTGCATCAAATACTTATTTCAGGCACTTATGCTCTGCATGTGCTAAATAAAGGATATATTGGTTGTGGGGGAACGATTAATGGGCTTATTTTTTGCCAAGTTTTCAAGTAGTAACCCTGTTTTCTTTAGGCAGATAGTACTTTTATGCAAATACAGTTATAAATGAGAATGAATAACTATAGGATGAATCTTTGCCTAGCAGGGAACTATGGATTCTGTGGTTTTTGTTCTTAATTCTTTTATATGTCTTTGTAGATCATAGGTTGTCTTATATAGGTGCTATTGGTAGCAGTTTACTCATACAGACTGTGTGTTTTGAAAGAGATTAGTGTTTTACATGAAAGAAGAAATCTTTTTCTTAGAATCCTTGTTTTAGAGGCAGTATGGTATTTCCTTCTATAAAGTTCATAAGTATTTGCTGATTTAAATATTTAGCAGTTGCAGTGGTAAGTAGTGGAAGGGTAAAAACCAGTAAGAGGAGGTTCTCACATGTAAATATTAGATGATGGGCGCCATCTGCTCTTAAACTTCCATGTAGAGGAGCACACTGTAAGTTTTCTTAAGCTTTGTAACATTTCTCAGAACAACGTGGTACTTTCTATTATCCCTTCTCTATGATTAGCTCTATTACTCTTAAAATGTAAAGGAATTTTAAGGAAAGCGAACAGTGAGGTAGCTTCAGGGAGAGCAGAACCCCAGAAGATAAGAGTTGCAGTTTCAATT